>NC_056727.1:1136298580-1136416080 GCF_019279795.1 Protopterus annectens | reverse complement strand
TGCTGTATACATAATCGGAGATAAGAGCATTTATAATTCTCAATATCTGGTTAAAGTAAATTCCTCATAGTCACGACTACATGGCTCTGGCTGTCTATAGTTCAGCCTACTAATATTTTACAGTAACTTATTTATCCCAGTTAAATAATTGCTGCAAACTTATTAAAATACCTACCCAATCCTATTAATTAGGTTTAGTGCACAGTTACCCCCATAAGTGTATTGTTGATAACCCCACTCAATAAAGTTATATGCTCGATTGTTACCTAGCTTTTTATACTCCTCTCTCACTATAATATGTGCATGAAGCGTACCTACCCTCGCAAACTGTATTCGTGTACCAGTTGCAACGCTATGTTAAATGTGCTTTTTTAATGTTAATGTCTTTGCTGTAAACTAATAATTCTGTTGATATAGATGCAGATTTAGTTCAAAAGTCACTGTTTTTTTACATGCATCTTGATAACATTGCATATAATTGAGTTATTGGTTTGCTTTTCTGCTAATACTGTGTCTCCTAAGACAGATGCACTTTGTGAGTCCTAAGCCAGTAGAAGGGCTTCATAGGAATGGCAGTGGCATCAGTGGTGTGTTTATTATTTAAACTGTGTATTGCTACCATAAGCTTTGCTTGTGTAACCAAGATGAATGCTTACTGAATTGTATTGCTAGGGAGCAACGTGAATCTAAATATATATATATATATATATATATATATATATATATATATATATATATATATATATGTACCTTAAAATATGACTTCATTCTGTTAAGTATTATTTCTGCTTCAATACCAGTTTCTTGTACTATGTATCTGTCTTATGTTTTCTCTGTACCTTTTACTGTATTACCTCTCCTGCTCATAACCTTACTGTTTTGTCTTTTCTAGGTAATTACAGAGAATTTTCTCCTTGAAATCCCCCCTACCTTTGAGGACATAAACAAAAATAGATTCCGACCGCTCACCTGTTACGGGACAGGTCTCACACAAAAAGAAAAGGAAAAACAAGGCTACCCATTTCAAGCTTTTCACATAGGTGAATAATGTTGTATACATGATCGGACATTAGAGCATTTTTTTCTCTAATTCTACAGTGTGCACAACAGTTAGGGCTCCCAGAATTGACCCCAGTCTAAACTAGATTTTGACCGCTCACTTGTTACGGGACAGGTCTCACACAAAAAGAAAAGGAACAACAAGGCTACCCATTTCAAGCTTTTCACATAGGTGAATACTGTTGTATACATGATCGGACATTAGAGCATTTTTTTCTCTAATTCTACAGTGTGCACAACAGTTAGGGCTCCCAAAATCGACCCCAATCTAAACTCCGGTCAATATCTGATTAAAGTAAATTCCTCATAGTCACGACTGCATGGCTCTGCCTGTCTATATTTCAGCCTACTAATATTTTACAGTAACTTCTTTATCCCAGTTAAATAATTGCTGCAAACTTATTAAAATACCTACCCAACCCTATTAATTAGGTTTAGTGCACAGTCACCCCCATGAGTGTATTGTTGATAACCTCACTCAATAAAGTTAAATGCTTGATTCCACATACCTTTCCTTAGTCCTCCACTAATAGTTTTCACTCTCAGACAAGCCCACTCCATTTGCTCTGCTCACTCCTCTCCCCTACCCTGCCCCCAATTTCCTCCCGCCCCCACTATCTCTAACTTTATACATCACAGGCCACTCCTTCCAACCTCCTCATAGGCTCTAAGCCCCCTGACGTCTTCACATTCCACACCCATAACAAACCCTCCTACATCTCACATCATGCACACTCTACTATTAATAACATCCCTAACCTTCTTTAACCTACTTTCTCTCTACCACCTCACTTCTCACAACACTATACTACATCAACTAACCCCAACAAAAACTACAGCATACATATACCATAACTCATCCCAAAATAGTTACTCTGATATTTCACCATCACTCTTCATTCACAGAGACACCAGCACTTTCAAGACCAAACTGCATTTTAGTATACATCAAATCAAACAATTATACATCTCATATGCATACTCCATACTTAACTACATTTCATCTACAGTCCAAACCATTATCTTCACATTATTATGCCAAAGTGGAGATTCATAGGTAGATACCAGGCTATCTGCCTAGGGCATTTATAAGCCTAGCCAGAGTGTATTTGGCTTCCGCCTCCCTATTAGACTAGCCTACTGTGCCTCTGTAAAGTAGGTCACAGAAGGTACCCTTTTAAGATTAGTTTACTGTGCTTCTGTCTAGCAGGGACACAGAAGAGATCCCAGGGGTGAACTTGTGATTTCCCATCCATGCGTCCAGATTTCGCTTGAAGAGGGTCAGTGAGGGGCTATTTATAACATGAATTGGGATTCTATTCCAGAGTGAGGGGAGCTTTTGGCAAATTAATCTGTCCCTCCAGCATGTCCTATTTATTTTTGTGCTGAGGTTTAGGTCCCTGGAGCATATAGCTCTAAGGGACTTGAATTTTTTGAGGTGGAGCATGTCCATTAATTCTGGGTTTGACATGGCTTTGTACGTCAGGCATAGATTGCCTCTTAGTAGGCGGTAAGCAACTGAGTAGAGCTGGAGTTTCTTTAGTCGAGCTGCATAGGACATATGTTTGTAGCCCATGATCCTTTTGGTGAGGTACTTTTGGGGTCTCTCCAGTTGCTGCATGTGTCGGGTAAGGTACATCCCAAAAGGGGCATTGTATTCAATTATGGCCCTGATGAGTGATGAGTAGAGGGGCACAATGACCTCTCTTGATCTAGATGTGAACCCTTTCGTGATAAGGTGGGCTATATAGAAGGTCTTTCTAACCACTTTGGCAACGTGATTCTCAAAGGAGAGATTACTATCTACGTTGGTCCCCAAATCTCTAATTACTTCTTCCGTACTTAATGGATTACCACTTATGTGGTAATTTGTGGGCACCTTGTTTTTCCCAAAGGGGATGACTATGCACTTTTTAGCATTTAGCTTGAGGCCGTGGCTCTGGCACCAAGCATCCGTCTCTGTGAGACCCTTTTGGAGGATGCTTGTGTCAGCTGGAGATTCGATTATGGCCCCCAGTTTGCAGTCATCTGCAAACTTTGTCAGTCATAATCCCCGCCTGAACCTCAGAGAAGTATATACCAAACAAGAGAGGTCCCAGAACTGAGCCCTGTGGGATGCCACTTGTAACTGGTTTGGATTCGGACATGGTACCTGCGATTCTGACCATGTGGGTTCTATCTCTGAGCCAGTTTGCAACCCATCTTGTGATGTAGGGGTTGGTATTTAAGCTGGTAAGCTTATTTATGATGCCCGAGTGGGGTATTGTGAGATATTCATCCAAACCTTTGACCTTCTCCCACCCAGCATATTAAGAACTCTACATCACTCTCAGTGAAAACATCAAAAGACCTTTGGATCGTGACATTAAACATCCATAGTATCTGCAACAAAGTAGCAGGCTTTCATGCATGGCTTACACAGTATACACATGGTATACTTGCTCTAACAGAAACCTGGCTCAAACCCCATATATCTGACTCAGAAATACTTCCCCC
The DNA here is from genome assembly GCF_019279795.1 of Protopterus annectens. Taxonomy (NCBI): domain Eukaryota; kingdom Metazoa; phylum Chordata; order Ceratodontiformes; family Protopteridae; genus Protopterus; species Protopterus annectens. Next base: position 1,136,412,525 of record NC_056727.1, on the reverse strand, counting down.
TAGATATCAAATATTACAAAAAGATAGACTTCATAAGAAAGGGGGAGGCCTGGCATTAATATATCATAACCACTTAAACATTATACCCCACCCAAAAATGATTCCCACTTTCAATAATATGGAAATCCTATTTGCATCACTATTTTTCAACAACCATAAACAAATATCTATTGCCACCATCTATATTGCTCCAGGTTCAAATATCCCAACACTGGAAGACTTCCTATCATGGTCTAACCACTACATCTCAAATAAAACCATCATCCTTGGTGGCACTAATGTAAATTGGCTTAAACTAACACAAAGCAACTCCACAAACTCCATCAGTCTGTTCAAATGTACACAAATTATACAAACCCCAACCCACACAACAATCACCCTGAATCCAGCCTAGACTGGATATTAGTATCCCACCCACAGTAGTGCTCCAATCCCAACACCCTACGTGACCACTTACCAGCCCTGATACACAGACTATCACCCTCCACTCCAAGCATTCATTCATACAAATATACCAGAAATCTAGCTACTTTTAGCCAGTCTCACTTTTGCAAACTATTACAAACAATAAACTGGAACTCATTGAAATAACTTCCCTTAGATGAAGCAGTACATTATTTCAATACTGTCTTCCTATATACCCTTAACTCCATAGCCCCCATAAGAAAAAAGAGAGTTAAACATAACCATGCTCCTTGGCTATTTAAATCAGCCAAACAACCACTGATTAATAGAGACCGAGCACAGCACACATGGAGAAAAGATAAGACCCCCACCTAACAAAACCGCATTCAAAATACTTGGTAACAAAGCAAAACAGGCCATTAATCAGGACAAAAAGACTTACTTCTCCCAGCAAATAAACACACACAGTAATCCCAGACTTTTCTGGAAATCTGTCAACTCATTACTAAATCCTGGCAGCACCCAAAACCCATCTCCATTTCCAGACAAAAGCCCAGTTGAAATCACTGAAATATTTAATAAAAACTTTATTGATATTATCCTTACATTAGTAAATGCAGGCAATACCCCAACCCCTATTAACCCATCCACCATACTTCAAGGCAATATCAGCTCCATACCAACCTTTAACTTCAAACCTGTAGCAACCTCTCAAATACAAACCTTACTTGGCAAATTGAAACCAGGCTCCTTATCTGCTGATAATCTTCCCCCAGAATACCTCAAAATGAGTGCTAAGGCAATATGTTTCCCAGTAAATATCCTTATAAACCAATCACTTGCAGAACACACAGTCCCCCAGCTCTGGAAAAAAATCAATAATCACCCCACTTCATAAAGGTGGAAACCCTCATGACCTACCTAATTTTAGACCCATTTCCATACTGTCCCCTCTATCTAAAATAATGGAAAAATGCATCCACAAACAACTGATTGAATATCTAACCAGCAGCAACCTACTATCCCCTTCACAACATGGTTTTCGACCATCCCACAGTACCATTACTGCCCTAGTCTCCTTCACAAATTACACCTATAACGCCCTACATAGTAACCTACTTACATCAGTCCTGTTATTGGATCTCTCAAAAGCATTCGACACAGTCTCCCACATCAAACTTATCCAGAAACTGCAATCACTAGCATGCTCTGATGCCACCCAAATCTGGTTCACCAGTTACTTAGAAAACCAATATCAATCTGTAAAATGGCTGAATAACCTCTCTAGCTTTCTCCCAAATAACATAGGAGTGCCCCAGGGGTCAGTCTTGAGACTGCTACTATTCAACATTTTTATAAATGACCTAAATAAAGTTCCCATTGACTGTACTACCATACAATATGCAAGACGATTCAACTATAATCTGTACCTCCAATAACTTCTCTGATCTCCAAAAGTTAACACAAAAGGCCTTTACTTCCATAGAACTCTGGCTAAACCAATCACAGCTATTACTTAACCCTAATAAATCTAAACTACTCACCTTTGCATCTAAACCTGTTCCCACAGACTTTACTATATTCTCCATAAACAAAACCCTAATAGAGTTAGTAAATCAGACCAAACTGCTAAGAATTACTATTGACACCAAACTTAGCTTTGGCTTGCATATTAATAATGCAATAAAAAAGACTCACTTCAAATTAGGCAACCTTTACAGAAACAAACAATACTTAGACAAATCCATCTGAATAAAACTTTCAAAAGGTCTTCTCCTTTTCCTTCTCAGAGAAGAAAAAAAAACTATCCTGTAACTAGTGTAGTCCAGATTCATATTTGCTGTATCCAGGACTGTATGTAAGTTTCTGAGCCCTCGTGATCAGCACTTGTTCAGAACTTCTAAGCACTAAATAACCTACTAATTACTACAGCACTCAACCTTCCTCATTACCTAGAGGAAAACAGTTTTGGTACTTACTTTCCTCACTTGCTTAGAGAAAAACAGCTCTTGTACTGACTTTCCTCACTTATCTAGAGGAAAATAGTTTTTTTATTCAGGCATGTCCAACGGTCAGCTCCCAGTGTTCTCTCCTGTCTATCTGATGAATCTGGGCATCTTAGGGCAATGTAGAAATTGCCTCATGTATACAGACAAACCTCTCCTCCTACCACCCAACACTAGAACCTGTGAGAGATGCACTTATCTAACCAAACTGGAAGTAAAGCTCTCTCCAATCAAGACTGAACTTGACAGTCAAGAGGAGAAGGTAAACACTTGCACCACACCACACTCATCACATAGTCTCACTAAATCTACACCACCAAAATCCACAAATAGAAACACAAAAACATTCACGGAGGCTCTCAATAATAATCTGCTCAAGCAACAGAGACCTGCAAAGCAGAAATGCAAGCAACCTCCACCCCCAACACAACCCAAATAGCACATAGCCCGCAGACTCAGTGTGCCACTCAACCACAGCCAATAAGGCAAAACAATGTACCCAACACACTAGTCATAAGCGACTCTGTAGTCAGGCACACCGATGTCCCACTCACCAGGCTAAACAAGGAGAAGGTTACTGTCAGCTGCCTGTTGGGTGCCAGGATCCGCCACATAACCCACGCACTCAGGTCACGCCACAAGTACAAATATGACTCTGTCATTGTCCATGTTGGTGTGAACGACCTGGGACGTACCTCCCTGGACTACATGAAAAGAGACATGGAAGAGCTCTCCGATCTTGTAGCCCAGGCAGGTATGACCCTAGCCCTGAGTATCATTCTGCCATCACACAGAATGATGCCACAGTACAAGGACAAAATGATTGACTTCAACAATTGGCTAAGCTTCTGGTGCCATTCTAAAGGGATCCAGTATCTGTCTGCCTGGGATGTCATGGTCGACAGACCATGATGCTTTGCCAGAGATGTCCTGCACCTGTCACCCCTGGGATTCCAGTTACTGGCTAAGGTTCTTGCCGCCCCTATAGTGCCTTTTTTAGGCAAGGTTCAAATGACAAATTCACCACCGTAACAGGAACAGGCAAGCAAAAACTGAGGGTGATGCTACTCAATGCTAGAAGTCTAAGTCTCAAAATGCACTCACTCGAGGCACTCCTTAAAATGGAGAACATTGATATCTGTGCAGTGACTGAGACCTGGTTCAAGGCTCCAGAGAGCACCCCTGCACTACCAGGCTATAACTCATACCACACTTTTCGGCCATGTAACCTGGACCGGAACACCAAAGGCGGAGGTGTGTCCATATTCATTAAGGATATCCACACCTCCAGGCTAGTTGCTCAGCATAATGCAGCCGAGGTTATCCAAGTACAACTAACTCTGGGCAAAACTGCAATCCAAATTGTAGCTTGCTACAGATCACCCACCATGCCCCAGGATTCCCACTCCTTTTTTCTTGATGTACTGGAAAACATTAGGGTTCAACCAAACACCCGAATAATGGGCGATTTCAACTACCCCACCATTAACTGGGAAAACTACTCATGTACCAACTCCTTCGCTCAACGCTTTCTGGAATTCATAAACTCCAATGCCCTGGATCAATTTATCCACACCCCCACTAGGGGCAGCAATATCCTAGATCTAGTCATTGCCAATATGAGTGACCGGTGTTCCACACCTGAAGTCAACGCCTCATTGGTCTGATCCAACCATAAGCTAATTACACTAGATATCCACATCCTGCCTCCATCCCCCATTAAGGAAACCATGGTAAAAAAATTCTCTAAAGCCAACTTCATGCTTCTTAAGACAGAAGTGGTGAACTTCATGACACCCATGCAGATGGACAATACAGGTACACAATCGCACTTTATAAGCACTTACATGAGTGCATGGATCATGCTATCCCAAACAGAACCAAGAAGCTATCCTCCAAAAAAGGAAGCCAATCTGGTGGTCCCCTGCCATAAACAAACTGTACAACAGAAGGAAGAAACTCTTGCAAAAGAGAGTAAAATCCCACGAGTGGAGGAGCTCCCTGGTCAGTCTTAGTAAGAAGCTGCGATCCCTGATAAAATCCTCCAAAGCTAGTTATGAAAAGAAAATCGCCACTGATTCTAAGGACAACCACAAAGCATTCTATAGCTATGTCAAGAATCTCAATGGCAACACTCAGATCTGCTCTGAGTTACAGCACAGTGGCACTAAATATACAGACCCAACTGATATTGGCAACATCCTGGCAGATAGGTTCGGTGCTAATTTTACCTCCCTCTCACCCCCTAAAGAGCCCATCTCTATAACAGAAGAATGCAAACTTCCTGTAATCACAGCTGCACAGGTAAAAACCACACTCTCCAAAGCCAAGAACACAGCATCCATGGGACCAGACAACATCCCAGTCTGCGTTCTACATGAATTACAGAACGAGCTGGCACCCCACCTAAGTACCATGTTCAATCATCACCTCACCTCAGGCTTTGTGCCTGCTGAATGGCACACAGCAATGGTTATCCCACTCCACGAGGGGGGAGCCACCATGGACCCTGGGAACTACTGCCCCATTAACCTGACGAGCCTGGTCTGCAAGGCCATGGAACGTATCATCATGGAACTTATAAAGAAAGACATTGGTAATCTCCAAACTCTGGATCCCACCCAGTTCGGGTTTGTAACAGGCAGATCATGTCTCCTAAACGTGATAGACTTCTTTGAAGCAGTCACCAAAGCCGTAGACAAGGGTAAGGTGGTTCACAGAGCCTATCTAGATCTTGCCAAGGCTTTCGACACCATCCCCCCACTCTGGAATTATAGATAAACTCACTAAACTAGGTATAAATCCCTATGTCACAAAATGGGTTGCCAACTGGCTCACTGACAGAACCCACACTGTGAAAGTAGCAGACTCCAAATCCAACTTCAGACCAGTGACAAATGGAGTACCACAGGGTTCAGTCCTGAGTCCTCTCCTGTTTGGTATCTACTTCTCTAAAGTACAGGCTAACACAGAAGGTCTTTGGCTGCAAACTAGGAGCCATAATTGAAACTCCTAATGATGTGGACATCCTACAAAAGGGCCTCACTAAGACATATGCCTGGTGTCAAAGCCATGGCCTCAAGCTCAATGCCAAAAAGTGCATTGTCATCCCCTTTGGTAAAAAGTCTGTACCCATGAACTACAACATAGGCAGTAGTATACTTAACACTGAAAGTGTGATAAGAGACCTTGGGACACAGGTGGACAGTAGTCTCTGCTTTGATAATCACATTGCCACAGTAGTCAGGAAATCCTTCTATGTGGCACACCTAATCACAAAAGGTTTCTCATCCAGAAAAAAAGAGGTCATTGGTCCCCTCTACTCATCACTCATTAGTCCCATTATAGAGTACAACGCCCCTTTTGGTATGTACCTCACAAGACATCTACAACAACTGGAAAGGCCACAGAAATACCTCACAAAGAGGATTACCAGCCTCAAACAGATGCCCTATGCAGACTGTCTCAAAAAACTCCAGCTTTACTCCGTCGCATATCGCCTACTCAGAGGTGATCTCTGCCTAACATACAAAGCTATGTCAAACCCAGAGCTGTTGGACATGCTCCACTTAAAGAAATCCCAATCCCTCTGAGTTACACGCTCTAGGGACCTAAACCTTGTCACCACAATGAACAGAACATGCCGGAGGGATAGATTCCTGTCCCAGAGACTTCCCATACTCTGGAATAAACTACCTATCTACATCAAACACAGCTCCTCATTAGCACTCTTCAAGAAAAATCTTGATGATTGGATGCGAAATAGGAAATTCACCCCGGGGATCACCTCTGTGGCTCTGCTCAACAGTGGCACAGGAAAATAATTTTCTTGGGTGGCAAAAGCCAAGGTACCTTTTTGGCTGGACTTGTATAGGCCCCAGGGCCAATAGTCTAGTACCTACCTATGAACCTATGAACCTTTCAACCTTACTATATGAGTCTCCTATCTTCATCAATCTCTACAACTCTTTGAGGCACAAACTACAGTCCTGTTACTATAAGACTGTAAAATTTGCATCAGCCTAACCAAATTGCACCCACCATTGCCAGGCCACTAAAGAATTAAACTGGCTAGAATTTAGACATTACCTACATTACACACAACTTACTTTTGCCCATAAACCCGTTTATAAACCCGAGTGTTGCCCTTCCCTGAAAAATATGATTGCAGTTTACATCCCATCCAAAAATCTACACTCTAACAACAAACACCTACTTAAAGTACCAAAACCTAGGAAATGAGCAGGTAGCTGCCTCTATTCCCATTCCATAACTAAGCTGTGGAACACCCTCCCATCATCAGTTACAGAATTAGACAACATAATCTCCTTTAAAAGAAAACTAAAACAACATCTCACTGATAATCCTAGCTGCACATGCAACACATATCCGCAGCCTCCTTAATCTAGCAAAACTGTCTCACATAGCAAACATACTTCTGTATATGTTATGCTGTTACACCATACGAGTTATCCCTAATTTTCAGTATCATAGTCCACACATCAGTACAACCATCTTAACACATCTTCTCTTCTCTGTCACTTTCTACTTTTAATACTACCATTAAATATATGCCACCTGTAATCTACTTATTCCCACTAGCTAGCTATAAGATTCTAAATATATCTGTCTTACCTTTAAGTTTAACTCTCTTCTAATTCTATATTTCCCTTTTCCTACCCCCCCCAAAAAATTGAGCTGTATTGTTAAATATTTCTAACTGTATAATTTTCAGACATGCTACTGTTCCATTGTTACTGTATTGTGCCTTTTTCCAACATATTTGCTGTTTAAATAGGTTTTTGTATTATTTCACTTGCTTTATAATTATAATTTTGTTTCCTTACAAATTCATGTAATGATTTTCATGTAACTTGGAGCTTTTCTCCCCGGGCCTCCACCGAAAATGGGTCTCAAGCTCAGTGGACTTTCCGGGTCAACAAATGTCAATAATATTGCTGCTCATAAGATAAGGAGGTCTTTGCTATCTTATTTGGTTATCAGCCTCATGAAATTTGATAAGTTTAGCTTTTAGTTTCAGATGTTTATTGATAGAAAATAGATGATCTCCTTTTGAATGGAGTGCTCTGATCTCACCAAATGAGCCACGGCTGAAACCTGATTTGACTTTTTTTCAGTTGTTATAACACCAGGGATATGACTATTATATATAATTCATGGCCATATGATGGGCACAGCTTAATTAGCCTAGTTTTTGGATGTTGTTTTAAATCATTGCTGTAGTAGTTTTCTTATGAGGAAAGGGAATTAACTGCTGTTCTGGATGTTTCATCACTGCATTGCTATAAGTTGTATCCCTACTGGCTGTGTTTTCTTGTTAATTATATATTGTACTTCTTTGCAGACCATTGCTTTTAACTGTGCATCTCTTAGTACTGTAGTGTTTGACACTGTATAATAACTAGTGGTCAATTTTCTCACATTATCCTTCCAAGTAATCTAAATTGATTGTTTTGTTTTGCTTTGCTGTTGGTCATTGTGTGCTTGTCTGTGTGTTTGTATGGTGCTGCTATTTGTTGCTCTTGGGTGCACTCTGAATAGCAGTGTGCTAATAAGCAACTGTGAGCTGTTAGTGGCTCTGTTGACGTTACTGTTGTTGCAGTACCTGCTGTGTTATTGTTTCAGATTCATGGCAATAGACTGACACCACTTTCCCAAAAAGCAAAAACTCTGCAAATGTTTCACAGATAGCCCTTTTCATGAACATTGTAGTAATTATACTTTTGCAGAGGGCAAGACCCCCCAGTACTATCCCATGTAGGATGGCTCTTCCACACTCTGAACTTAAAAATACTTCCTCTGAGGTCACACAGCAGTGATGAAAAGGGAATTCTCCACTACTGATGTAAGGGCTTTTGGAGACACATTTTTGCTGAAATACACTCCCATTGTCTCACACTTATTCCTGTTGATCTTACCCTGTGTATTCCTTAAACATGTTTCAGGCTTTGTTATTTACTTCTGCCTTGGAAATTGTAACCCCTTAACATTTAATTTCCTATATATTTAGTAGCTTTCACTCACTTATAAGACATCATCACATCTAGCCAGAAATGGAGACTAACAGACTTATATTCCTTCTATTACTAGCCTCACAGCACTTGGTGTTCTTAGGCAGTGTAGAAACTGACAAATGCTCACAGACCATACAGTATTACTAAGCATACATGATTCAATATGTGAGTGATGTAAGTATCTACACAATGTGGAGGCTACTCGATCACCAAAAAAGATGGTCTGTGAGCAAAACATATGACCCCCCCCACTTTCTGGACAAATATACCAAACTAACATAAGATAATGTTTTTAAAAAGTCACTTCCCAAGCCTCCTAGAAATAGAAAGGTAAACTTACAGCAGAGATATACAGACACTGCACCACTGCCAAAGATTCCTGGACTTATTAAATTATATTTCCCTAGAACAAATATTAGACCAGCACTCTAGGGGCTGTAGCATTCTTGGACTTGTCCTTATCAACTTAGCCGCCACATGTACCACTCCTATAATATCGATACCGCTTTTTAAATTTGATCTAAAAGTAGTGGCTTCTCAAACAACCCCAGTGAACAAATCTGAATTTAAGAACTTCAGATGAATAAACCTACCCAAATTCTATGATTACTCCCAAAATATACTTATAATATTACCAGTCCTTCAGCAGTCTCAGTTGCTACATATGCAATGGAGGTCTTCCACCTGAAAAAAATGTAGATTTTGCAGCCCCTAAGAGAACTAAATATAATGGGAAATTTTAAAGCAAACCTCCATGGTGGTACATCAGTATAAATTAGCTGCATAACAAAAAGACAAAAAAAAACTTCTAAAGTCTTATAACAAATCTAAATCTATTTGCGTTAATGACTCTATCAAAAGGATTGGCAATGAAATAAAAATTACCATCTGGTAGGTACAAGACAAACACAAATGGAAACTAAGATCTGAAGTCAAAGATAATTAAAAACTCTTCTTTAATTACATCAGAAAATTAAGAAATTGCACCCGATAATGTTCTGAAGTAATTTAAAATGGCATCACCCACTCTGACCTTTGCCACAGAAACAGTCGTCAAAATTCCATACTTCCCTGAATCCCTTACATCACTTAAGATCATGAATATATCTTAATTGTACTTAAAAAAAAACTGAAAACAGCACTTCTATGAATCTAGACATTTTGCTATGACGACTAATATATAGCACTAAACAAGTCCTTGTGGAGCCCCACCTGAATTTATTTAACTTAACTTTAGCTACAGTGTATATTCCTGAAGTATAGAGAACTGCTACTGTTGTTGTGTGCATGGGGGGGGGGGGGGCTGTCACAGACCCTGGAGCTATAGATGTGTCAGTCTAGTCTAGTCTACAGTGCCATCAAAACCACAACAGCTGACTTCATAAATTATATTATACATCTCATATATCTAGAGCATTGCATGTAAATGCTAAACTAGCTGTCCTTGTAGACCATTTTAAACTTAGCTAATTTTCCCTTTGAAGGTGAGAATCAAACCTTGTCCCTTATGTCTGTGAAGTATACCAACACCTAACCCAGCAGTTTGGTTTTGTCAAAGAGAGGTCAAGTCTACTTAATTTAGTATACTTCTTTGAGAAGATCGCAGTGGCTTTGGATAGTGGTCATTCAGTCTACATAGCCTGTCTGCATCTATTTTATTTTATTTATTTTATTTGTATTGGTTTTCTGGGATAGAGCACTAATCTCCATGGTCCTTTTTCAGGCTAAGCCCTAGTGGTGTCTGGTTAAGTGACTTGCTAGGCAATGCAGACTGAAGGAATCAAACCCTGCACCACTGGACTACAAAAAACAATAAGATCACAGCCATACTAGTATTGCAAGTAACGTAAGGGACCTAAGTGTAGACCCTTACTTGGTAAGGTGGACAGAAAACTAGTTGAAATATAGGACCCCCACAGTTAAAATAATAACAGGTACCTCCTGAAAAACCAAGAAAATAACTAACAGAGTATCTCAGGTCTTCATGCTGGGACCCCTCTTTTTTGGCATATACTTATTTGAAATCTAAACTGTAACTCCAACCTGTGGCTAAAGTTTGCCCATGACTGCAAGCTGGATGTCTTTCTCAGATCACCCCTTGAAATGATATCACTACAGCAATAACTAATCATTATAAATCAGTGGTGTATATGAAAAGAGCTAAAATGATATGTTAAAAAGTGCAACATTGTGGTATTCTGTAAAAAAAAAAAACTTTCATCTTCATCTTGCAGTACAGCCAACACCCCACTCCAAACTGATACAGTTGTCAGGGTTCTCTGCACCTGAGTTGACAGATACCTGTCCTTTGAACACCATGTGGCATACATAATCAGAAATCCTTCTAATGAGAACAATTGATATCTCATGATATCTCATCTAGGTTGGCAGAAGTCATCATCCCTCTGTTCTCTGCTCTAATTAGACCAGTTATAGAGTACACCACCCCATTTAGTATTTACCTGTCCAGACACATCACACCAATAGAAAGGCCCTGTGGTTCCTAACTAAAAAGATTACTGATCTAAAGACTCCTGGCTAAGGCATAGAGCCAAATTAATCTGTACTCAGTTTCTTAGAGTCTCTTATGTGTCTTGATTTCTACTCCATTAAGGATCCAGTCCTTTTTGATCTCTTGTATCTCTACAAGACAAATAGCTTTACAAACACTAGAACTAATGTTTTTAATGTCCAGCAATGTCTACATTAATCATACTTGAGGGTCAGATTTAGTACTTAGTGTTTGCCCAATTTCTGCAATAAATTGCCCTAACATGTTAAACAGAGTGGCACTGATATCCTTCAGGATGAACCTTTATGATGGATGGGCTGCTGCAAAATTCATCCCTGACTTGACAGAAGTTGCATCATGAAGGTGGTTATCAGCATGACATAAATGGTATCACAACCTACTTGGCTTCCAATTTCTATGAGCCTATGATCCCTATGATCCCCATGATCCCTACAGGACATGATGGCATTGATCAGTGGCATGATCCAGGGCATTTATTTCCAATATGCCATGTGCATGAGGAACCAATACCCCTTTAAAGTTACTCTGAACTGAAACAATGAATGATATCACCTAGTGTCAGCTAGAATATTAAGCTCAACAGAGTACAAAATTTGACTGAAGAATTAGGCATGAAAGTTCCTAATGCTTTTGAGGTGATGGAACCTTTGCAATGTTAGGAGTTTTTTAATGCCGCATATAATAAATGTAGGTTGCCAGTGGATTTGCCCAGGCTACTTAATTTGATATTGTTTGGTGCAATTGTCAGTATCCACTCCACTGTGCCTCATGGCCAGTGGTTTAGTTTGCCCTTTTTCAAGTTTATTAATTGAATGAGACAATATAGCTGTAAAGGTGGATTGATAAACTCATTCACTGAGGATTTTCAATAAACATTTAAATCACCCATAATGAAAACTCTGTGTTTCACTGTATATGAGCCAATGAAAGTCCTTCTCTTCAAATAATTTCTGCCTCCCTGCAGGAATACATAGATGGTTAACCCAGAGGGGGTTTCATTTATTGACTTTAATTTGGACCAAGACAGATGGGGGATTCATAAAGGTTACCACAAAATATGCACACCATGTGTATACTTTGTGTACAATTTCTGAATTCATGAACAGCCCTACCACAATGCTAGTACTGTCTATTCACTCAGAAAGGTTACACTAAGTCTACACATAGTATACACTTTGTGGTAACCTTTATGAATCACCCAGATTCTTTTCATCAAAAATATGGAATCTGTTTTTTTCTGGTATTAAACAGGTGGGACTGTCATGAAACAGTATGGAAATTCCTCCTGCAATCTTATGCTTTGCTGTTATAACACAGGATATTATAAGAAGTATGAAACTTGAATCAAGCGTCCTGTATTTTAGCTCTGTTTCAGAAATTTCTATAACCCCAAGTTGAGGCAGACTAACTCAGTCATTGGTCAAATAAATTTTATTCTTGAAACTTCTAGCATTGATATGAGCAAGTTTTGGACCAGTACAATTCTACTAAATACTATGTGCTGGATTGATGACTATATTATGGTTACAATTTGGAGAAGGATAAATGCCTGTAGAAAGCAGAGTGATATATGCTAGGGTTCTTACATATGGAACATACCCATTTGCTCTCCATTTGTACTTTAAGTGTTGATTTTTACAGCTAAAACAGTTGATTTAAAGGAAGTATGTATTTATGAAAACTCAGAATGTTTATCTTCTTGCTGTTATCAAGAAGACATGAATATTGTTATAGGTTCATAGGTGAGTACTAGGCTAATGACCCTGGAGCCTTTACAAACCTAGCCCATAGAATTACCCTGGTATTGTGCCACCCAACCTTAGTTCCCAGTACCGCTGTCAAGTAGAGCCACTGGAGTGATCCCAGGGTGAATTTTCTATTTCCTATCCACTCATCAAGATTTCTCTTAAAGAGGGCCAGTGAGGTGCTCTGTTTGACATGTATTAGAAGTCTATTCCACAATATGGGCAGTCTCTGGGTTATGAACCTGTCCCTCCAGCAAGTTCTGTTGATTGTGGTAATGAGGTAGAAGTCTCTGGACCATGTGGTGTGGAGGGACTGGGATTTCTTTAGATGTATTATTTATTTATTTATTTATTTCAGTTTGATGACCGGGGAGGTTCCCTGGGCTCAGAAGCCCGTTTTCAGTGGAGGCCTGGGGAGAAAAGCTCCCCATTACATAGTAAACATTAGGATACAACAGATTAAAATAAGATTCAAAGATACAGATACATTATAAAATCAGAGACATGATGTGGTATATTGGTGACATGAGTGTTTCAATGGTTACATATAATCTGAGTCTTGTTATGACAGTATGGCAGAACAAGTACAAATATTAAGGAGGGGAGAAAAGGGAAAGCAGACTGTTTACAATATTTACATTATGTACACAAGATAACACTGAAGTTTGAGTAATATCCAGGGAGACCTAAGTTGTTAGAAATAGAAGGAGTAATGAAATACAATTTAAAGTAGAAAGAGAGGAAGGCTATGTGGGGAAAGTGCAATTGCACTTCTAATTAGAGAAAAAGTAGGAATGGATTTGGGATTTGATGTTGTCAAGGTTTTCTGTGTTTCTTAATGAAGAAGGGAGAGAATTCCATTTTTTGGCTAAGGAAAAGGACAGGAGGTGCTGCCCTGCAGGGCGGTTCGGTTTGTAGACATTGATTAGGTTTAGGTGAGCAAATCTAAGTGGCCTGTTAGACGTGTATGGTTGTAGGATGTTGGATAGTGCAGGGCATTTAGTAGGGTTAAATAATAGCCTATGGGCAGTAGTAAGTTTGAGATAGACTAGATAGTTGGGAAGTTCTAGCCAGTTTAGTAAGTGGAGGGTAGAGCAATAGTGGGAGGAGTATTTGGCTTTGATTGGCGAATTTTGAAATTTTATTATAACAACTTTCCATTTTGGAAGAGATGGAGGCAGATAGGTTAGTTAGTAGAGGAGTGCCATACATTAATGAGGGAAGAAGGAAGGTAGTGGGAAGAGTTTGTCTAGTTGAAGGAGAGAGATAGTGGATGTTTCTGTACAGTAGGCCAAGTTTTGATGTGTTTTGTTGATGCTTAGTTGAATATGGGTGTCAAATTTTAGGTGTTCATCTATAGTTTCCCCAAGTAGTTTGGCATAGGGAACAATTTCTATGGTTGAATTGCTATGGCTTCTAATTTGGAAAGAATATTTATTAAGAGGGGAGGATTTTGAGGGAGGGAAAAGTAGTATTTTGTATTTGTTAGTGTTTAGAAATAGGTGGTTTTGTAGCATTCAGTTCTCAGTGGTGGAGAAGGCAGTTTGAGTGTATGATTGACGTTTGGGGAGGTTGGTGATACAGAAGGTTAAAGTGGAGTCGTCTGCATATGGTATGATTTTAGTATTTGGGACACAGCAGATTAAAATGGAGTCATCTGCATATTATACGATTTTAGTATTTGGGATGGCAGAGTGGAAATCATTGATAAAGATGTTAAACAGCATTGTGCCAAGAATGGACCCTTGGGGAACTCCAGTAGGGGTGGGAAGGAAGTTTGAGGTGCCTTTTCTCCATTTTACAACTTGAGATCTGTCAGATAGGTAACTTGAGAACCAGGATAGGGAGTTGTGAGAGAGGTTAAGGTTAGCAAGGTGGCTTAGGAGATGAGTATGGGAGAGTGTATCAAAAGCCTTGGAGAGATCTAATAGAACTGTAGATACTGTTTTTCCAGAGTCACGGGCATGGTTGACTATATCTAGGAATGAGAGAAGAGCAGTTATAGTGCTATGGCCAGGACAGAACCCATGTTGGGTTTGAGAGATAAGGTGGTTTTTGGTTAGGAAGGGCATTAGTTGGATGTGAATGCATTTTTCCAGTATTTTTGATATGGGGGAGAGGATGACTATGGGGTGAAAGTTTGAGGTATTATTATTTTTGCCACCTTTGTGGAGAGGATATATGAAGGCAGCATGCCACAGCTTGGGGGCATAAGATTTCTGTATGGACTTGTTGATTAGGATGCTAATGGGAGGGTGATTCCATCTGCAGCCATTTTTAAGAAGTTAGATGGAATAGTATCTGGGGCATTGGAGCATGGTTTTAGTTTGCTGAGAAGTTTTTTATGTAGGAGGTAGAAATAGGTTTAAGTTCAAAATTAGGGGGAGAGTTGGGGTTAGAGGCTGGGGAAGATTGACTAACTTGTGTGGATGGGTTATTTGGGAAGGACTTGGTTAGTTCAGCTATAGAGTTAGTAAAGAAGGAGTTGAATAGGGTGGCAATTTCTTGATCAGACTTAGTGTCAGGGCAGGGGTTGTATTTGGTGCCTGGGTTGAGAAGTGAGTTAATGGAGTTCCAGAATTGTTTGGGGTTTTTGGAGTGGTTGGCTTGGAGTTTCATGTAGTGGGATTGTTTGTCTTTGGTTATATGTCTTTTAGTAAGGTCGCAGAGTTGCTTATATTTAAGAAGGGTTTCAGTATGTTTATTGTGCTGAAAAAGTCTCCAGCATTTATCTCTTTGTTGCATACGTTTTTTGGTTTCCTTAGTTAACCATGGGGCGGAGTAGGATTTGACTCTTATAGTTTGTGGTGGAACGTGGGAATTGAGTACATTTAGGAAAGTTGAGTTAAAGTAATCAACGGCGTTGTCTAGAGGAAGTGTTTTTAGATTGTTCCAGTTAGTTTGTTTGAGAGTGTTAGAGAAAGTTATAGGGTTGAAGTTTGTAAGGTTATGTGTATGTATGTATTGGTGCTGGTGAGGGAAGGAATGGGTTTTTCGGTGGATAAAAGTAGGCAGGTGGTCACTAATAGAGTCAGGAAGGATGCCTGAATTTAAGATGTTGTTAGGGTGGGTAGCTAGGGTCCAGTCCAGAAGGACGGATTTTGTTAGGTCTAGTGATAGAGTTAGTAAATTGAGTAAAGTTGAATAGATTGACAGATATGGCTGGATTCTGGTTGTTAATTTTGTTCCAGTCTATGTTAACATTGTTTAGTACGTAGGTCTCTAGGTTAATATTAGTTGAGGCCCATTGGAGGATTTCTTCTAGAGTGGTGCTGTTGTTACCTGTGGGTATGTAGCATTTCTAACAGAGCTGGGTCAGACATGGCTTTGTAACTCAATCCAAGATCGCCTCTAAGTAGGCGATATGAGACAGAGAATAGTTGGAGTTTTTTGAGTCTGTCCATGTAGGACAAGTATTTAAGGCCTAGGATCCACTTTGTGAGGTACTTTTGCAGCCTCTCCAGTTGTTAAAGGTGTCTAGTGAGGTACATGCCAAATGAGGCATTGTACTTGATGATTGGCCTAATGAGGGAAGAGTAGAGGGAGACAATGACCTCTTTCTTTCTGGATGCAAAACCATTAGTAATGAGATGTGCCACACAGAAGGATTTTCTGACCACAGTGGCAATGTGGTGGTCAAAATAGAGATTGCTGTCAACCTGTCTTTCCAGATCTCTTATAATGCCTTCTGTGTTCAGTGGACCACCATCAATGTGATAATTCATGGTTTCTCCAAAAGGGGATGACGACTCATTTTTTGGCATTGAGCTTAAGGCCATGGTTCTGACACCAGTCGTTGGTCTCAGTGAGGCCTTTCTGTAGGATGTCAACATCACTTATGGAGTTAGTAATAGCTCCCAACTTGCAATCGTCTGCGAACTATGTCAGCCTGGACTTCAGAGAAGTAGGTACCAAACAGGGAGGACCCAGGACCGAATCCTGTGGGACTCCACTCGTGACTAGTCGGCAGTCTGACTTGGAGTCAGCTACTTTCACACTGTGGGTTCTATCTGTGAGAAAGAAAATCCACCTAGTGATATACGGGTTGATGCCTAGCTTAGTGAGTTTTTCTATGATTCCTGAGTGGGGAATGGTATCAAAGGCTTTGGCCAGATCAAGGTAGGCTGTATGAACCACCTTGCCTTCATCCACAGCTATGGTGACTGACTCAAAGAAGTCAGCTAGGTTAAGGAGGCATGATCTACCCTACACAAAACTAAACTGTGTGGGATCCAGAGTTTGGAGATTCCCTATATCCTTGTTCATTAGGTCCATGATGATGCATTCCATAGCTTTGCATATCAGACTTGTCAGGCTAATGCGGCGATAGTTCCCATGGTCTGCAATTACCTTTGTGGAGAGGGATGACTGTAGCAGTGTGCCATTTGGTAGGGACAAAGCCTGAGGTGAGGCTGTGGTTAAACATGGCACACAGGTGAGGTGCCAGTTCACTCTGTAGTTCATGTAGAACACAGCCAGGGATACTGTCAGGTCCTTGGGCAGTGCTGTTTTAACCTGTGCAGCAGTAAAACTGGGTGCCTGGCATTCTACTGGTATTGTGATTGGTCTTTTGGGGTGGGGATGGGTAAAGTTGCCACTGAATTTGTCGGCCAGTATATTGTCAATATCTGTTGGCTTGGTGTGTAGGAGGTACCATTGTGCAGTAGCTCAGAGTAAATCTGGGTATTGCCGTAGAGATTCTTTACATAACTCTAGAAGGCCTTGTGGTTGTCTTTACTATCTGCTGCAATCCTGTTTTCATAGCTAGCTTTAGAGGATTTGATGAGGGATCTCAACTTTTTGTTGAGGCTGATAAGGGAGTTTTCCCATCTTGGGACTTCACCTTATTCCACATCAGTTTCCTTCTTCTGTTGTAGAGTTTGTTTATGGCAGGGGACCACCAGATTGGCTTCCTTTTTTTGGAGGAGGGCATCTTGGTTCTATTGGGTATGGCGTGATCTATGCATATGAGTATGTGTTCATACAGTACATTGGTGTATGATTCAGCGGTCAGGCAACTATTCTCCATTTGCATGGGTGCTGTGAAGTTAGCCACCTCTGTTTTTAGGAGCCCAAAGTTAGCTTTGGAGAAGTTTTTCATGGTGGTTACCTTTGCAGGGGTGGGGTGGGAGGGATGTGTATTTCCAAGGTGATTAGTTTGTGGTCGGATCTAACCAGGGAGGAGTTGATTACTGGTGTAGAGCAATGCTCACCCATGCTAGTAATGACCAGGTCAAGGATGTTGCTACCTCTAGTGGGGGTAAGAATGAGCTGGTCCAGGGCATTGGAATTAATGAATTCAAGGAAACATTGTGCAAGTGTATTGGTACATGAGTAGCTTTTCCAGTTAATTGAGGGGTAGTTGAAGTCACCCAGCATGAGAGTGTTAGGTTGGACCCTAATATTCTCCAGGGTGCTTAGGAATGTGGAGTGTGAGTCTTGGGACATGGTTGGGGACCTATAGCAGGCTACGACCTGAATTGCTGTCTTACCCAATGTTAGCTGCACCAGAAGTATCTCTGATGCATTATGTTTGCTACCAGTCTGGAGGTGTGTGCATCCTTTATGAATATGGAAACACCACCACCTTTGGAGCTTCGGTCTAAGTTCTGGGGCTGAAAGGTGTGAAATGAGTTATAGCCTGGTAGTGCAGGGGTGCTATCTGCTGCTTTATACTAGGTCTCTGTTACAGCACAAATGTCAATGTTTTCCATTTTAAGGTGTGCTTCGAGCGAGTGCATTTTGAGATTTAGACTTCTAGTGTTGAGCAGCATGACCCTCAGATTGGATTTGTTTGTACCTGTTATGGTGGTAATTTGGTCTTTGGAACACTGCCTAGAAAGGCACTGTAGGGGTGGCAGGAGCCTTGGACAGTATCCGGAAGCCCAGGGGTGACAGATGCAGGCCATCTCTGGCAAAGCATCGAAGTCTGTCAGTCATGTCATCCCAGGCAGACAGATACTGGATCCCCTTAGAATGGCATCAGAAACTTAGCCAGTTGTTGAAATCAATAATTTTCTGCTTGTACTGTGGTATCATTTTGGGTGATGGTAGGATGCTGCTCAGAGCTATGGTCATACCCACCTGGGCTACATAATCCAAGAGCACCTCCATGTCTCTTTTCATGTAGTCCAGGGAGGTACATCTCAGGTCATTTACACCCACATGTACAATGACAGAGTCATATTTGTACCTGTTGTTGAGGGACCTGAGTGCATGCGCTATGTGGCAGATCCTGGCACTTGACAGGCAGCTGACTGTTACTTTCTCCTTATTCAGCCAAATGAGTGGGACATCAGTGTGCCTCACTATCGAGTCACCTTTTACTAGTGTGTTGGGCATGCTGTTTTGCCTTAGGGGCTTTAGTTGAGTGGCACACTGTTTAGGAGAGTTATGTGTCTTGTGATTAGTGTTGTGTTGTGGTGGTTGAGTGCATTTCTGCCTTGGAGGTCTCTGCTGTTTGGGTAGATTTTTACTGAGAGCCTCCATGAAGGTGGGTGTGTGGTTTGTGTTTTTATGTGAAGGTAGTGTTGGTTTGTGTTCTGGAGTGCTATATGTTCCATGTGGTGTGGTGCAAGTGCTGACTTTATCATCTTGACCAGCTATTCTGGTCTTGGCTGGAGAATCCGTGGCTTCCAGTTTGGATATATAAGTGCATCTCTCACAAGTCTAAGTGTTGGGAGGTAAGCCGAGAGGGTTGTCAGTGTACATGAGGCAGTTGCTACATTGCCTCAGGATGCCCAAGTTCACTAGGTTAATAGGAGAAAACACAGGGAACTGAACTTTAGACATGCCTGGAGGGGTGGGCATTAATAATAAGTACTGAAGCTGTTTCCTTGTAGAGCATTTAGTGCTGGTAGCACTTTATGTGCTACAATAATTGCTACAAGCAGTCTGGTAAAGTGCTAGACTAATAAGCTAGTAAAAGTGCACGAGAGGAGAGAACTAGTGGATCTAAGGGAAAGAATTAAGAGCAGACTTTGGCACTGCTCAGAAGCTTACAAACAGTCCTGGATACAGCAAACTGTATCTGTACTAGACTAGTTACAGAAAAGGCAGGAAACAAACACAAATGTGGGCTTTTAATCCAGAAAGTTGAAAGAGATGGAAAAAACTGCCCAAACAGCAAATAAACTACAATTTCTGGGCCAGAAACCACTCCTCTTGTGGTAGATAGGCCACCCAGTACTTACCACTCCCACTGATAAGCTAGAAGGCTTCCCTCCAACACACAACACAGAAAGGCTTGAGGGCTCAGAAGCTTACACACAGTCCTGTATACAGGAAATCTGTACCTGGACTAGATTAGTTACAGGACAGGTGGGACACAAGCGCAAATGTGGGCTTTTAAACCAGGAAGTTGAAAGAGATGGAAAAACTGCCCAAACGACCAATAAACTGCAATTTCTGGGCCAGCAACCACTCATCTTGTGGTAGATAGGCTACCTAGTGCTTACCACTCCCACTGATAAAGCTAGAAGGCTTCCCTCCAACACAGAAAGACTTGGGGGGGCTCAGAAGCTTGCAAACAGTCTTGGATACAGCAAATCTGTATCTGGACTAGACTAGTTACACGAAAGGCAGGAAACAAGCTTAGAATTATTATTATTTTTTTAAAGAAAAGCAGCTAACACACTTGAGTGTGTAGCAATATTAAAGCAAATACAGTTTAAATAAATGCAATTTATTCAAACTGTATTCTGTTATTAAAGCAGAAGTATGTATTTTGCATAGCACTGTCCACTACTAGAGCAATGAAAGCTTTCCTTGTCAGGGAAGATTATTTATGTTGCATAACATAAAATGCATGCAAGAATCCAAATAATTAAAAATAGAAACTAGGGCTTAACTTGGAAGAGCATTTTTCTATTTGCTGATTATGGCTTGATTTGGATTGGTCAAACAAAAGGAAGAGCTAAACTATCCAAGTACCTGCATGTTGATACTGATTCCTTAGATTTTATTTATTTATTTGTTTACTGGTAAAGTCCAACTCGTTACAATACCCCTTTTCAGTGGAGGAATGGAGAGACAAGACCCCATGAATGAAATATAAATAACATAATTCATAGAAAGATAACAAGCCCAATGAATAAAGGATACATACCAAAATTATTTCAAAAATAATAAGTTGCATGAATCAAAGATACATAAAAATACAAAGGTACAATACAAAAGGACAGAAAAACAAAGGTGCAATTGTATAGTCATTTAAATATGTGGGGACAGTACAGTACATCCAAATAAAACACGAAAATACACCAATATACAAAAAACATACACCAAAACTAGAAGCACTCCACAATGAAAATTGTCCAACAATGTTTATTCGCGTCTATATCACGTCATTGAAATCTTACTAAATCGAATCAATAAAGGTCGAACTTTATTGATCGAAGTAGTAAAATATCGAATAACGCAAAAAAAAATCAATCAATAAAAAAAAAAAAAACTAACTAGTGTAGGCAGGGTATGCAAGCCCCCATGCACCCCACACACCCCCTACTTAAATATACCAACTCCGAGACCGCACTTCATTGAGGTAAATGGAAATCTCCCCCTTACAGATTTCCATTTACCTGCGCAATGTTCTTCACTTTCGACATTGTCGTGCCAGCAATATCGTATTCGATATTGTCAACTTACGACAATGTGAAGTAGACCCATTTATTCCAATATTTAAAATAAGTGCTTTCGTTTTACACACAGTAAAACTTCATCAGATCTTCTTCTTTGCTTTTGGCTGTTCCCATTAGGGGTTGCCACAGTGGATCATCTGTTTCCATTTCTTCCTGCCCTCTTCATCTTGCTCTGTCACACCAACCACCTGCATGTCCTCTCTCACCACATCCATAAACCTTATCTTAGGCCCTCCTCTTTTCCTCTTACCTGGCAGCTCCATCCTTAGCATCCTTTTCCCAATATACCCAGCATCCCTCCTCAGCACATGTCCAAACCAATGCAATCTCGCTTTCCTGACTTTGACTCCAAACCGTCCAACCTGAGCTGACCCTCTAATAAACTGATTCCTAATCCTGTCCATCCTTGTCACACCCAGTGCAAATCTTAACATCTTTAACTCTGCTACTTCCAGCTATGACTCCTGCCTTTTTGTCAATGCCACTGTCTCCAACCCATATAACATAGCTGGTCTCGCTACCCACTTGTAGACCTTCCCTTTCACTCTTACTGGTACACGTCTGTCACAAATCACTCCTGAAACTCTTCTCCACCCATTCCACCCTGCCTGTACTCTCTTCTTTACCTCTCTTCCACACTCACCATTACTCTGAACTGTTGATCCCAAGTTCTTAAACTCATTCACCTTCGCCAACTCTACTCCCTGCATCCTCACCATTCTCTATCATCCCTCTCATTCACACACATATAGTCTATCTTAGTCCTGCTGACCTTCATTCCTCTCCTATCTAGAGCATATTTCCACCTATCTAGTGGAGATATGCTCCAGAGAGGAGAGGAATGAAGGTCAACTTCATCAGATGAATCCATTCAAAATAGCCTGGTTTAAATAGTATCAAAAAATCACATGACTTTCCTATACAAAATGTTTTAAAGATACACCAATGTACTATGCTTAAAACAAATATATATATAACAATTTTCATCAAATTTCCCTCTCACCAAGTCCAAAAAACATAACTATATAACAATAATATTCCTAAAAAACATAAACACTGTTTTTGAAAATAACTAAAAAATGAATTAATGCAAATTCAAACTATTTATCTTTCAAGTGCTTTTAACTTTAGTAATGGTGCTACAGTAATTCTATCAAGTCCTGACCAATTATTTGAGTTGAGCAACAACTGCTGATATAACTCTTGTTTATCAAGTAAAATGGGCCACAGGCCCTCCCTGGGATGTCTAGCCACTTTTTTCCAAAACCAGCAACTTAAAAAAGTGATTAGAGTTATCCCTAATATGTCTACAAAGTGCATTTGTGCTTTTTGTCTTTTCTATCATCATAATTATTTTTGTATACACAATCACAAAGTCTTCATTCTATTTTCCCCACATAAAAACTTTGGCATTGCTGACAAATCGCCACATATATCAAACCTACTGTGTCACAATTAAATCTTCCTTTTACATTAACCCTGATATTATTAATGGACACCTGATAGTAAACTAAAATATGTTTACGTAAGTTACACCTACCACATGTTCTCATGTTATACTGGGCTTTATCTGGGGTATATGAAGATTCAAGCATGTCTTTTTAAGTTAAACCCCTTTCTCAACACTATTGTCGGTCTAGCCCCAATTTATTAAATACATTAACATCCTCCTTTGGAAGTTCCCAGTTCTGGTTAAAATCCATTTAATGATGTTACTGTCCAAATTAAAACTAGTGATAAAAGCTTTTGCATAGCGGTTACTAAAATTATGCCCTAGTTCCTTTATAGCTTCATTATATTCAATATTCATTAACCCCGTTTCCTTTTCAGGCTGACTTCCTGTTTCAGTTCATTCACTAAAAATTCAGGGTGACCTCTACTGTGAAACATATTACGTAATATGTTGCATTCTTCTCGAAAATGCTCATCCAATGTTATCATACAAGCTGTTCTTACTAATTACCCTTTAATAACCATTCACTTTTGTGAGAAGGGGTATGCACTGGAAAAATGCAAAAATGTGTTAGAACATGTTGGTTTTCTACAGATAACAGATACAGATCTCTCATTGATAACATCTTTCATAAACAAAACATCCAGGTATTTTGCTTGCATAACACTAATGTTATGTGAAAAAGTCAGAAAAATCCTCGCTTTCACTAATATATTTCATGAATGATAAAAGTTGTTCCTTGTTATCCTGCCAAATAATAAAGATGTCTTCCAAATAACACAGGTACAGCCTAATACTTTTCTTAAACTGACTATCATGCATATAAAGATGTTCTCATTGCAACATAACTGAAATATGAAATTATTTTTTAAATAATTTCCAATAGTTCTTCAAAGATATTTACCCTATCCTGAGATACCCCTTTCCTCACCAAATAATCCATGGACCATGTGATTCCTAAAGTAGATCTTTGACGTCCACCAAGGCCAGGATGTCAGTATTATGGAACTCAAGATCTTTGATTTTCTTTAAAAAGTGCCACAAATCTTTACATAAATTAATTTCTTCATTAAATAGATGTTTTAATTGAACATCTACATATTTACCATAAGCACATGATATAGATCCCCTTCCATCCACAAAGGGACATATCGGTGGATTCTCAACACTTTTAAGTATCTTAGGCACTCCAAATAACTTGGGAAGAATTAGTAAGTATAAATGATTAAATTCATCTATACCTATCTTCCTTCAATGAACATATCCCTTAACTGCCCCCTTATTTTATGGTAAGCCATATTCATTTCTACTAGACATGATATACGCCTTCCTTTCCAAAACCTCTTGCATACATTTAGTATAATCATAGCTGTACATTATAACCAACCACCCCCATTATCAGGTTTCATTGTTCTTATATTTCGTTCTTTAGCATATCAATTTTTTTTCAAATTCTTGCTTTGACGTATTAATATATTTAGTTCCATTCTTATATATCTTTGCCCAAACCCATTCTAAGGTCAAGTTCAAATGTTTTTTTTTTTGTAAATACCTAATAGGGAGTGTAAGGGTGGATTAAAAGTGCTAGAAATTCTTATGCATCATTAGTAATAGCAGTAGACATGTCATCAAACATAATTTGAAAATTAAGCTTGCAGATATAGAGATTAAAGTCCATTAAAATCACTTATTTTAAATATTGGATTAAACGGACAGTTTTCTTTGTGGAGCGTTTCTAGTTTTGGCGTACATTTTTTGTTTACAGCATATACAGTCAAAGAATAGTTTAGTTGAGAAGAGAGAGGTTTGGTAGCTGAAAAGAGTGGAAAAAGTTAGGTCTAAGAAAGGAATCACCGCTATGATGAACTGAGTAGAAGCAATGGTATGAGTGATGTTAGCTGAGACAGAAAGAAACAGAGTGGTTAGGCTTGCTAAGCATCCATTAGTATCTGGGGAGCATGTGTGATGCTGACAGTCTAGGTCAGTGCTGTTCACTGGAGTGAATACTGCTTGAAGTGGGAGGGAGACCAGGTAGTAATGAAGGTGCCCTGTCAGCTAATGAGACTCATTATTCACAGGGAGCCCAGTAGATCACACATGGAAGAGACATACAGGCTATCCCCTGAAAGATGCTGATCAGATATAATGATGGTCCTATAGATGAGGCACTGGTGAGTTGAAATAAGAGACATACAGGCTAGTCCCTGAAAGATGCTGATCAGATATAATGGTGGTCCTATAGATGAGGCACTGGTGAGTTGAAACAAGCTGAGGTGATCTTCCGGGAAACATCTTCCTTCTGGGGAGCTGTGTCCTTCAAGAGGTAACCATTTGGGATATGGTATCCTATAAGTCTCCTCAGATCTAGAAAGGATCCTAGTGATGGGTCAGAGATAACCTTCTGGAGTACTCCTTACAGCTGAACTCTGAATATCTAGTTGGAGTCACAGGGATGGGTTACAGGTAAACTGTGAAGAATGTTGCAGTGATCTTCTGGGGAACTGCTTCTTTCTCTGTCTTGTTGTCTTTGTAAAAAAAATTGTTATTTATATGTTATTCATGGAGGTTGTCTTCCCATGCCTCCACTGGAAAGGGTATTGTACCATATTGGACTTTACCAGTAAACAGATAACTATGCCATTATGTGCAGTAACTTTCTAGTTTACTGTATGTTATCATACAACTCTTTTCAACAGTTGTGGGATATCCAGAGATGGATCTCTGCTAATCTTTATAAGAGGTTGCAGTAACTTTCCGGAGAATCACATCCTTCTAGGGAGCTGTAGTCTCCCTTTCTATTCACCTTCCCTGGTATTGTGTCATATAGCTGTCCTGTTGGCTCTTTGCAGACCCTGGAGGCAATACTTTAGCCAAACCATATTCTTAAAAATGTTTTTCTTCTTCACTTTTAATTTTAAATGTGTAATTTATTTCTGTTTGACCCTGTAATTTATTAGAATAACTTTTAAAGTTTTAATTAATGAGTTTTAATATACAGTGCTAATTCACCCAGTACTAAAATGTGAGTCAGACTTTGGTGATGAATGCACATTTAATCAAATTTTATTGAGGCTGCTATATCAACAGTAACAGTTTGCATTCAGTGAATTTATTGTTTAAAAATGTGTGTTATATACATTTTTAATTGTTTTATTTTTGCACATTAGGTACAGTAATGTAACAGGGAAGGGATGTTATTAATCTGTGCCTCAGGGGAGTAAGTACAATGGTTGGATTATTTTCTTAAAAGTTAATAAAATATCGTGATTTGATACTGTGATTTTAAATTATTTAATACTTCAAAGTTTTCTAAAACAATTAGGCATTATTTACAAAAGATTTAAGTCAGACTAGTTTATTCCCAAAATTGAAAAAGTATTTTTAATAGTTTATATTTAAATGTAGTACCTATTTTCATATTATACCTAAATTATCTTGAATTCGTGCTCTTAAGGACTACGTAATACAAAGCTGTGCAAAAATCTAACTTCTAAAAAATGTTAGCTTGATCCATGATAAAACAAATGCAGTGTTTATTTTCTTTGGGATGGTCAATTGAGGATGAATGTAAGAGTATATCCATTATGTCCAAATTTTCCTTTATATAATGTTTCATACATGTAAAACATCTAAAAAATGAGGTGAAGAATAAGGTTGCCACCCCTTAGATCCCATTTATGTTGTTCCGATACACACACATACACACACACACACACACACACACACACACACACACACACACACACACACACACACACACACAAACATATATATATATATATATATATATATATATATATATATATTTATACACACACACACACACACACACACACACACACACACACACACACACACACACACACACATATATATATCATGTACACACACACACACACACACACACACATATATATATATGTATGTACATATATATAATATATGTGTGTGTGTGTGTGTGTGTGTGTGTGTATCTTGGCATCCATGTCTCAAACACATAATAAACAGGTTATGACTGGTGACCCAATCATAATCTAATATATTCAAACCTTCTCTAATAGAATATGTAGATTTATTAGTTTCCTACTCAGACAGCAACACCAGTGTCAGACATTAATAAAATATAAACAACTTTTAGTCAGACAAAGAGCAAATCTCTTAACTGGCCTCTCAGTTTAAACTCCTGAGTTCAGATTCCTTCTCTCCTATAGCTGATAAAATTACCCCAAAGAATATCCTCTTATAATCTCAGAGGTGTGAAGGTCACAGTGGACGTTTACTTGTAACTCTCTCATCAAAACTTCTGGATACCAGAGATAGCTTTACTTCACTAGGACTCAGACACTGGGGATCCCTTTCCACTTTTTCTCAGTGAATCTAACTCATACCCAAAGTTTCACACCCAGCTGAAATCCAGTCTTTTAAACAAAATGCAGCTCTTTTAAAGAAGACATTTAACCCAACCACTATCATCCACCTCCTTCAATAACGCCTTCTGTAATCCAGCTTCCAACTGTTGGTGCACTATTACCACTCTTGTCATAGTTCTA
Source organism: Protopterus annectens (assembly GCF_019279795.1). NCBI lineage: Eukaryota > Metazoa > Chordata > Ceratodontiformes > Protopteridae > Protopterus > Protopterus annectens. Next base: position 1,136,385,159 of record NC_056727.1, on the reverse strand, counting down.
CTCCTCTCTGTAGTTCCAACATTTTCTCACTAATCCCCCTTTCTTTTTATATTTTTAATGTACATTTTGAAAATAGATGCTTGATGTGTAACTTTAATACACTGTATGCTGTCTTTAATTATTCATTAGCCAGTATAAATCTGCCTGCTTTAATGTATTCACTACTGTATTCTTCAAATTGAAAAGTATTTTCTCTGCATTTTTTGTTTGCTTTATCTGGGCTGAGAAAAGAATTGGTCAGTTATGATTAAGACTCTACTGTGGCCAACAAATTCAAATAAATAAATGAATACAAAATAGGTTCCCTAGCACTTAATTTTTCTATGTACATGCTACTTTCCTCTTATTTCAAAAGAAGGCTTGAAACATTGAGCATTTTATAAGATCAGATCAGTGTTATGATAATATCTTGCTGTACTACTGTCATCAAACCTTGTTACACAGAGGTTAATTTTATTATTATCACTGTATTTGGCATAATATAAAAACAAAACAGTTCCTGTCAATATGCTATCTGTCTAAATCATATTCAGTTTTAAGTTTTATCAGTAAGTAACCTTGCCAAGAAAATGGGCCAGATTCCAAAAGTGTTGCTCTCAGTGTAAGCCTGCCTTGATTCCTAAAAACTTGCTGTCAGTGTAAATGACTTACTTTGGTGTAAGGAACATCTGTAAAAGGGCTTTTTATGGGGACCAGATTCTTAAACACTTGCTCTCAGCCTGCTGTCACTGTAAGTGGTCACTTACACTGACAGCAAGTCTCTTGGAATTCAGGCCATCTTCTGGAGGCCACTGAAAGCAGTTGTCTGCCTGTCCTGCTATGACCACACTTTTTTCACAAGTTGGAGAGGATTGCTCAGGCAGCATATTGAGTGTGCCCTGTGTCCACGTAATGGAGACTGTTCTCTTCCAGTAAACAGACTTGTCATACTTTGTTTTTAAACTATGGCAGTTCAGACTAACTTGTGCATAATATAAGGCAACTTCTGGACAATGTTGGCCATGAACTTTTTTGTTGCTGTAAACTATGACTGTATCAGTAGTTAGAAAGGTGAAATGAAAGGGTGCCATTTTATGCATTAGATCTACTATAATCACATCCGTCATACTATATAATGTTGTAAATGCACCACTAAACAATCTTCTGATAATGTAGTGCAATGCATTATGGGACGAGTCACTCACTTTGACCTTAAGCAAGTTCAGTATCAGTCAGTGTAGGTTTTCCTTGTAATTACATGGAAGCACTTTTCAATATTTTACTGAAATGTAATTCACTACCATCCAAAATGTAGTTATTGCATTGATTTATATAACAGAAACTGGTATAAACATGACTCTATTTTCAGTTTGAATCTCACTCAAGATTTGTTGTCTGTGTTTGAACCTGCACAACAAAGGGAAATTATGGTTTTCAAGATGTAGGCTTGCTCATTTTGGGTTTATATCTGAAAATTCTTATGTTAAGAGCACATGCAGGTTTGCAAATCCTGAGGTGTACATTCTTGGAGCATTTTGTTTTGTGATTCACTGAAATAGAAGCATATCCTGCCTCACTTTAACTGAAGGGAAATGGCCTAATGTGCAGAGCTCTTCTGTAAGTCAGCTTCACCAAATACACCTTCACAGATTAAGTTATCAGAACTTTACAGAGAGTTAAGAACATAACATCTGGGTTTTAGTTTCACACATTTTGAACAATTAATTTAACTCCCATATAACCTCAAAAAAGCTACACTCTGTACATTGTTACCTAAAATGGTTTGTATTGGCAGACTTTTGGGATTCCCTGCAGACGCTCTGTCAGAGATGCTGGGTGAGTGCATTGGACTGACTGGGGAGATGATTTTTTTTAGTTATGCTACAGAATTGGCATTGCCTTGACATAGTAAAGCCTTGCTGAGTCTAATTATGGTGGCTTCCAAAAAAGCAATTACTGGAAAATGGAAATCAAAGTCTAGATCAACTTTATTAGAAGCAGTGAATATACAGAGATAAAATGACTGGAATTGGGATCTTTAGAAAAGGGAAGTAGCAAATACATAGGAAAAAATGGGACTTGTGGGAACAATATGTGGAGAGCAGAAATGAGGTTTAAGAGGCAGGATTTGAATGAGACATATAATGCTTAACTGACAATGACTGGATGGTATATAAGTGATGTATAATGTTTACAACTGCAATTGTTTCAATTGTGTCTGTGATGTAAAAAAGGTGATATCATTTTGTATGTTTTTCATATATAAATGTAAGATTGCCTTTGTCATATGTATAAATTTAATAAAGATGTTTGGAAAAAATGGTTTGTATTCAGAATACCTTTATATGTGGCTCAGCAGTGCTCTGAACCAAGCAAACAGGAATGCAGACTTTCAGTTTGTTATTTATAAAAGAAGGCTCTGGAATAGTTACTTTGGAGGGCTTTTTAGTTTTCTGTAATGAGGTGTATGGTGGCTTTAGTATAACACAGCATCATCTAGATAACAGTTGCCCCTGACAACTGAATGTTGTATAATACTAGCACAGGGTGTCTTAGCAGTGGTACCTGGTATATAGCTGCCCATTTTGCTTACAAATTTAAAAAATACAGTTGCTTAGGTGCTAAAATTAACATTTGCTTCAGAGGACTGTAGAGAGTGGGTAAACAATCATATGATATGTATTTCTGTGCAATATTTTGTACAGATGATGTGACCTGGAAGTAAGATTCTTCACCTGTTTAAACACACAGCAATGGGCAGTTTCAACAGACTTGTAGAGAGTCATCAGTTTGTACATAACTGCTATTTTTGGAATTTCTGTCATCTATTTATGGATGTAGTTGGACAGATATACCTCTTATGACTACCTCTACAGGTTCTGTTTCAGGCCCTCCTTCTGCACTACCATGACAAAGAAGTGTGACATGCTCATCCTTGTTAGAAAGATCAAGGTATGTTTCATGTCTAAGAATTCTGTGAAATGTTTGGACATGGAATAGTTCCTGGTGCATTCTATTATGCAAGGTGTGGCTTAAAAAACAAAGTAGTATAGAGAAATTTGATTCAACTAGTCATTGTGTAGAGATAGGCAGTTTTGTCTTGGTATTTGCAAGTACAGGTATTTGCAAGTACATTTTTAAAATACAAAACATTTGAATTATGCTGGTAATATTCCCTTGAATACTAGATTAACCAATGAAAGAAAATATGAGGTACAAGTTGAAAAAATATGCTCACATTTTTAGTTTTTTTAACATCTTTATTGAATTATCACTTAAGACATAACTAAACATACATTTAGATAAAAGAAACAAACAATATTAACATTTTTCCAATTATATGCATTATACATCACATGCATTTTTTATGTAACTAGCACCAATCCAACCTTACATAAAATGCTCAATTCCTATCTTCCCTTAAACCTCACTCCTCCTGCAAAACATTATTCTGCATGTATTTTTCCACAATTGCAATTTTTTGTAATTTACTTTTATCCTTTTCTTTTTTTCCCCAAAAATATTTTTATTTTGTTTTCATTATAAACATATGCAAATGTACATATAACAAATAAAATAAAACAATAACAAAAGTATTTACAGTATTTACATTCATTCATGATAAGCAATCATTTTATCCATGAAAAGTTATCAGTATTTGTTCAAAAGTTTTTCCAATTTTTGCCATGCTATTTTTTTATGAGTAATGTTATGAGTTCTATAACAAATGTTTTGCAGTTCTTTTTTTACAAACAACTTTTGCTAAATTAATAAATTCTTTAAACATCAAATCTTGTTTACTTTTCCAATTCAAAGTAATAACTTTTCTGGCAAGTGCAAGAATTGACCAGAGTAACTGAATTTGAGATTTAGGTATTACATTAGGTATAGGAAGACTAAACAGGATTAGTGAGTTAGAAATATGACAGTTATCAGACCATAAAGCCTTTACAAAATATCTGAAGTCTTTCCAGTATTGAACAACATTTCTACATTCAATGAATATGTGAACCCAGTTGGCCTCTAGTAATTCATCACATTTCCATTTACTTTCACTCTTTTTGGGTATAAGATTTATTTTATGTGGCGTATAGAAACTCCTATTCATAAATTTCCATGTATACAATCTCCAATATAATGAAGAAGAGGTACCATACATAGATTTCAATAACAGTTGTTTGGATTCATCAGATATTTGTTCTCATTAATCTTTGCATAATAATTCCAAAAATCTGAGTCAAACTTTAGAGTGTCTTCTCTTAGTATCTTATAGATAGGTGAGATACTTAATTTTTGGTAATCTGTCTTTTCAAGACACTTAATAAAAAGCTGGATCAAACTGGGTATCAATTCAGTCTCTAGGTTGATTGATATTCTCATTTTGTTTTCTATAAACTGCTGTAATGTGTGTATAAACAACCAACTGTCTTGATTATTATCAAAACTACATAGAAGATAGTTTAGTGGTTTAATACTCCTATTGTCAGTAAACTGATGCCAGAATATCAAGTTATCTTCCTTTAATTTTTGCATCTCATTGATGTTGAAAGAATCTAGGCAATCAGGGGAGTATGCTACTGGGAATATAAGAAATAGGAATTGTTTAATGTTGTAATTACAATCAATTATATTTTCAAAATTATTAAATATTTGATTAATGTCATAAGAAAAATGATCAAATTTCTTATTAAATAAACAAAATTCACATAAAAGCCAATGAACTCTGCTTATTCTGTATTGTTCCTCAAATTGATTTTCTATAGTTTTGACATCAGTTATATGAATCTCATGTATTATTTTCTAGCCAGATATATAGGTAGGTGAGATCTTATGTAATATTACATTAATTATAACTGATTTGGAATAAAGATCTAAGCTAGGGAATCCTATCCCATTACTGTTCCAAGCTCTAATGTGCCATTTAATTGCAATCCTAGGTTTTTAGGGGAACCAAAAAATGTAAGTAGCAAGGAATCTAATTTTTTAAATATGTTTTTGGGAGGGGGTAGTATCAATGACTGTATATAAAACAACATTTTAGGTAGAATTATCATTTTAATTAAAGAGAGCCCATCCTCCATTGTGAAGAACATTTTATTCCATCTTTTGATTAGTTCACTAATGGTGGTTATTAAATTATTGTAGCTTAGTTTAACAGACTCTTTCCATGTACTCTTTATACTGACACCCAAATATTCTAATACATCATACTCCCAATTAAATAGGCTGTTCTCTCTTAGGTTTTTGTTGATCTTTTTGTTAATTAGTAATGTTTTGGATTTATTATGATTAAATTTAAGCCATGACATTCTTTCAAACTTGCTTAAGGTATTATAACATCCCACAAAGAACCATCAATATCACCCAACGTTAACAACATATCATCAACAAATAATTGTATCTTAGGACAATAGACCTTATTAACTTAAAAGTCTTTTATATTTTGCTTGTTTCTGATATATGTAGCAAAAGGTTCCACTGAAAGAGCAAACAGTAATGGTGACAAAGGACAACCTTGTCTAGTTCCCTTGATGATTTCTAGTGATGAGGATAGACATGATCCGATTTTCACATAAGCTTGTACCCCACTATACATTTTCATTGATAAGGTAACAAAATCTGAGGAGAATTCAAAACCAATCATAATTCTTTCTAGATAAGACCAACTAATAGAATCAAAAGCCTTTTCTATGTCTAGGCTGATAATGTTTTTTTTGTATTTGCATGCTATGTCTATTAATGATAGTAATTTAATAATGTTATCTTGTACTTTTCTATGAAGAATGAACCATGTCTGATCATTATGTATTAGATTAGGTAATATTTTCTTTATCCTATTAGATAATATTGTCATAAAAATGTTATAATCAGTGTTTAGTAATGAAATTGGCCTGTCTAAATCACAATATTTGGGGTCCTTACCTTGTTTTAAAATGGGGGAGATAACTGACTATTTCCAAGATGGGGGGTGTTATACATTTTTGCTTAACCATAGTAAAGGCGCTCATCATTTTCTTTATTATATATTCAGGAAAAATCTTAAATAGTTCAGGAATTATTCCATCTAGTCCTGGAGCTTTATTATCTTTTACTTTTTTTATTTGCTCTTTTACTTCTGTTAGTGTTATTTGTTTATTTAATATGTTATTTTGTTGCATTGACACCTTAGTAGTTATATTTTCTTGAATAAAAATATTTATTACATTATCTGTCTCCAAAAGTGGTGTGTTATTATTTATATCTTTATAGTAGTTTTTTAACACTTCTAATATTCCCATTAAGTTAGATGTTCCCTTAACTGAACCATCACTTTTATATTTAATCTCATTAAGAAGATTTTGGTTGTTTATTTTTTTGGATCTTACAGCTATTTTATGTAGATATTTAGAATTTACAGCATAAGATTGCAATTTCAAATTTGACAGATTTATGGCTACCTTATGATTCAGAACTTCTAAGAATTTTTGATTTAACTTAGTGATTTCATTATGTGCTACTTTGTTATTTGGTTTTGCATCCATTTTTATCTTGTCTATGCTTTTTGTAAGTCTAAAGTTCTTTGTCCCACTCTCTCCTTTTTCAAACGTACCAAGATTTTATTCTACCATATATATAAACTTTAAAGGTGTCCCATAGTATAGTATCAGTCACGCCACCATTATCATTTGTTTCCACAACCGTGTCTATTTATTTAATTATCCATTCCCTAAAGTCTTTTAACTTAGTTATGTAAGCAATAATTCTCTGTAGAAATCTTAAATCATCTGTATGCATAGTTAATGTAAAGTTCATAGCATTATGGTCTGAACGTGGACAAGTCATTATAGATACATCACTTAGAGAATATATTATTTGATACAAAGACCTTGACAATGTTTGTTTGTGTACCAAACTGATATGAATAATGAGTATAGAATAAGGAATAATGCTTTCTTAGACCATGTATATATTTAAGGTTCATTTGGTTTGTAAAGTCATTTAACTTCTTGGCTTGAGATGTTAGTTATATTTTACCATTTTTAGAAGTATCATTGCCTGATAATAGGCAGTTAAAATCACCTGTTGCTATAATTTCCCCTTTTGCTTTTAAAGTAATCAGGTTCAGATATTTGTCAACATATTTAGTACTTAGTCCTGGTATCTAGTATATATTAATCAATGTATAATACTTCCTTATGCTTAGCATCCCATCTTTATCTGAACTTGTATCTATAATTCTTGGCATAGTATATTTATTTTTCCATAGAATAAGAGTGCTCCTTTTCCTTGTCTTAAAACATGAGTCAGCCAGGATGGTATAGCCATTAAATGAATATTTGTGTAGGTCTTTTTTAATAGATGGGTTTCCTGTAAAAAGATCTGGGCTTTATGCATTTTGATATATTTAAGCAAACCAGCTCTTTTGACATTATTGTTTAAACCATTAATATTTAATGATAAACATTTAAAAACCATTGACTATAATGTGTATGTTGTCACTTACTGAAAGACCTTTCTTCCATGCTGACTTGAAATCTACTGAAAATTTACTTATCATGGATGTATAATGTGTATTAAGCACTACTTTCAAAAACCAAAAACTATTTACAAACACATACATGAAGCATAAAGCTAAACCATCCATCTACCACCTCACCAACACCAGAAGACATATATTATCCATCTCTGCTTAGAATATAGTATAAAAACAAAAAAGAAAAGCATTATGAAAGCAACTAAAGAAATCTGATTCCATGAAATATATGTTAAAATGAGAGTGTCCAATATAACTGAAGCTATATGAATATGTCACATATAATGATAGCACCTCTGATAAGTAGCTATGTCAGAAATACACATCAGATAAAAGTATGCATAAGCATTAGAAGTTGAAGGTTAAGAAGACTACCAATATCTCCAACTTTTTAAGAAACATTAGATGTTTTAACTGTTTTGTCAGTAATCTGTCTAACATTTTTCATGTAAGGATCTGTTGAAAATATGTATACCACTTATTACAAAAAAGCCTCACAACCCTCTGTTTAGTTACTAAAGGTTTAGTTATGTAACATAAGCTCAATGTTAGTATGCATAATGAATTTTCTAATGCAGCTCCTAGTTCATTTGATGTCATTTAGTTACTAAAAGTGTCATTGAATCTGCAGAATGTACGCATCTGTAAAAGAACATAGGTATTTTCAAAGGAGTTAAACAGTTTTATCAGAACAAATTATTTATTATTTAAAGTATCTAAGTGAAGGATAACATAAGTTCAAGAGAAGAGAATTATAAATATAGCCATTTAACAAGTTCAAAAGGTCAAGTGATGTCATCACTATTGTTTCCTCAAGCTGCAGCTTCATAAACTTGTTAAAAAGTATCTAAATAGGCTCATGCAGCAGAGGTTGTCTCTAGTGATTAAGAAAGCATTTTCAGTGAGAAATCAAATCTTGAAGCTTTTAGAGTTTACAGAAAGAAAAAAAAATACAAGCTGCCTTGTCAGTACATGTCATGAATCTTGACAATGAAAACAGTCACACAGACCACCAGTTTCCTCACAAAACATCAACATCATAAAATTAATCCTTTCATATAAAAACAAGTAACAACAGCTGCCTCAAATCAGAAATCATTTTATAACATTTCAATAATTTACCCACCAATTAACCAGATCAGAGGGAAAAAAAAGAACCTTGTGTGTGTGTGTGTGTGTGTGTGTGTGTGTGTGTGTATAAAATGATTCCACTTTATAATCTTGAAATACTGAAATTTCAAATTTCAGCATCTCGAGACCATAAAGTGGAATTTTTTAAATCCTGAAACTCCATAAGCACGAATCTGGAAATGTCAGATTCGCGGTTGTAGTTTTCTGTTATTTGTCATTGAATGTAGTGTGTAATGGATGTATCATGTAGTGTATGGATTTAGCTGGCATGTAAGATAAGTGAGTATTTCATTGGGTTTTAGGTATGTGTTTGAGTGTATGTGAGTGTGTTTGAAAGTTTTATGTGTGGGTTAGGGCAGGCAGGTAAAAGTATGAATGTTTAAGTGTTGAAAGTGATGGTGTTCATATATTTGTGATGTGTGTGTGCAAGGGTACTATAGAGTGTGTAGTGGTGAGTTTACTATCTTTTTCTGTTTGGTGCAATCTGGGAGTTAGTATATATAAGTGGTGAGTGTGTAGGGGCACAGCCCTTCACATGGGGGTGCAGGGGGGTTTGCCCCCCTGCTTGAATGTAGTGTAGGTTTGTTGGTTTGTATTTTTGTGTTTGTGTGTGTTTTGTTTGTTGGTTTGTTATAGTGTGGGCTGGATGATGTATGTATTGTGTGGTGTATGGTGTGTATATGTTCGTGATTTTGTGTTTCACGGTTTTGGGATTTTGGGATTTGGAATGTTCGGCTTTATGGTCTCAGGACACTGAAATTCGAGAGTTCAGTATTTTGAGATTAGAAAGTGGAACCATATATGTATGTATATATATATATATATATATATATATATATATATATGTATATATATATATATAGCTTATATTTAGCCATATGAATACCGTAAGACAAGACAACTAGCCCAAAGTCCAACTTCGTAAAACTGCAAAAACGAAGTAAAATCCAAAAAACCATAGTCGGACTGCCACGAGCTGTAGTAAAGTATTTAATATGAGTACAAAGAATAAAACAGATGAGCGCTTTCGCGTACCTACATCGTACACTTCATCAGATCTAATAACTTACATTACCAATTCATATTTATATAGTAAAATCTGAAAGATTCAATTATTTACTCATTAAGTAATCACATAATTAAAAGAATAATTCACTGATTAATTGAACATGCTCTATTAGAGTCAAGTAAAAATGTCACATTCCTTATAGAAGCAGCACAAGTATAAAACAAAACATAAAAAATAAACATCTCATAACTTATTTAACAAACTGCGCATGCAGTCAAAGGAATATATGTGAAGACATGAAACTATAACTTTTTTCTATGTTAAATTTAACTCATTATAGCCAAGTGGACCTCCACGCATTTCTGCAGTTAACTAATACTGACAATTCTAGGCATCAAATATTGCTTGTTCATATTTTCATTAATAATTCCAAAACCATGCTACATACAAGGTATCAGAAGATTTCATCTTAAAGCATACATGAGAGCAAACACAGTTGTATTGATATCTTACCTCTGTCTAATGCAGCTAAAGATATATTGAATATTAGCTGTAAACTGTTTATTTGTATTGTAATAATTTTCATATTTCTCTAAATATCTCAAAATTCAAGTAACACAGACCGAACTGCATAGCCTCATATAAAGGTTCACAGCTGTATGCAGAAAATCCTGCTGGCAGTATGTATCTTGCTTGAATGGATACTGTGATATCATAAGCTGTTTATACAATATTACAAAATTAATACTCATAGCCTTTATTCTGAATTATAAAATCCAGTTTAAATATTTGAACTGAATAAATGCTACTACTGTAAAGGTTAATTTATCCTGAATAATTTGTCATTTGCAGTTTTTTTGTAACATTTATGCTTCCAGAGGTATGAATATTTGTTTGAACTGTAAGGTGATTAACTTTATATTTAAATGTTTATGCCATTCCCACTGGGAGTTAACATTACACACGCAAAAGAGTTGTACTGGAGGGAATGAGTTAAGTCTTTCATAAACATTTCCATTTGTGCTCTTCCCTGATTTCCACATTCCTCTGTTTTGCACACATTTTCATAAAATTTCCTAAATATCTCTAGTACCTGACAACTGATAGCAGAGCCAGGGACTAAAACTAAATGCCAAGAAATGCATAATAGTACCCTTTAGGACATCATCCACCCCAGTAACTATCATATTGACAATACACCCCTTAGATATGACCCAGTAATCAGAGACTTAGGGACAAACATAGATAGTAATCTGGCCTTTGACCATCACATGTTTACAGTAGTGATGAAATCCTTCTGCATTGAGCAGCTTATAAACAAAGATCTGGCATCTCAGTCTAAGACGGTCATTGTTCCACTATATTCATTCATCAGACCTATTATTGAGCACAGTGCCCCCTTTGATATGTACCTAACCAGGCATATCCAACAATTGGAACATCCACAGAGATTCCTCACTAAAAGAATGCAGGGTTTAAGTAAAACGTTTCAAGGCACTATCCCTGTATTCTGTCTCCTACAGGCTTTTGAGGGGAGATCTCTGATAGGCCTCCTGCATATCCACAAAACAAACAGCATCAGAATTACCCATTCTAAAAACTTAAACCTTGCCTGTGATATAAATAAGATCTGCTGGAGAGACAGGTATGTATCTCAGAGATTACCCCATCTCTGGAACAGGCTCCCCATCCATGTGACACAGTGCTGTTCCCTAACTCAATTCAAGTGCAACCTGGAAAATTGGATGGGGAGCAAAAATCCCCTTGTTTGGCACCTATGTCTCTAATGGACACAGGCAACCTGTAAATGGTTCATCTTCCAGGCACTAGCTTGTAAATGTTTCATCTTCCAAACCCCTGCTTGCACTTATCAAATATATCAGAATTTGTCAGAGATTTGGGATGCATGGCTAGGCTTAAAATGGCCTTTGTGGTAATTAGCCTAGTAAACACATATGAACCTATACACCTCTACATGATCTCTGGTTAATTTTCTTGTTATAGGACCACTAAATTTGGCATCAGCCCTTTCTACTTTCTGTTGCCTAAATCATTGTGGTAAAAGTTGCTCTGGAATTATTAATAAAAAAAACTGTTGCTTAACAACAATCTTTCTAAACCCATGCATATTATACAGATTCTCCATTATTTTCTCTTGAGCACTCTGCAGTTGTACCTCATCTTGTTCTGTGAGATTCCCCTTATTCTATAGTGGTATAACCTTTCTCAGCCCCTCTAAATAATTCCTGTAACTTCTTAACCATATCGCTTTTTATTTTATTTCTACCATATTTTTAAGCTCCACTTTCATTTTATCCCACACCCTAGCTATAACTTCTGAAGAAATTTCTGTCTTCCTTAATGACTCTTGGTAGGTGGCAAAGCACCAGTGCATCATTTTTTACTTTATTACTGCATTCTTATCTTAGTTGTTATTGGCACATGACCCGAAATAGTTATTGGATGCATGCCAACCTTTCAATTAAAAGCACGTGTTCCTGTGAAATTTAATTTCTGTGCAGTCTAGCCCAGTTATTGAACCTTGTGAAATAATATATACATTTTCTTTGAGTTTCTACTAATGAATTCACATTTTTCTTCAGAAATCTATCCTCTTTTGTTATATTTTCCCATCTAGATCTCTCAGATACATTATCATTGTTGCAAATCAGGTTCCAGTCCCCATCTACAAGCAATATTCCCTGATGAATGCTGATTATTTCTACCAGAATTTTCTTAAGCTCCATAATAGCAGTTTTAGGTGGAATTAAAATACATGCCAGCATAATCTTCCTCCCTTACCAGTAACGGTTACTACCACAAATCTACCATTATTATCTTTTTTTCCTTTTCTATCACCATTAGAATTACTATAGTAATTAGTATAATTACTCCCCATTTCATTTGTCCCCAGTATTCTATTGAATATCCATCCTGAAGTCCTTTCTTTATCAAATTTTCATGCTCACTTCTTTCCAAATATTTCTCCTTTAGCATTACTATTTGCACCTTGCATTTCTTAATACAATTCAATACTCTTAGCTTTTTGTCTATATTTTTGAGGCCATTTACATTCCAAAATAATATGGATAGTGTAACCATTATGATAAGATGTTATTATTCCCACCTATTATATATTTACTGAAAACCCTCAAACAACAAACCAACAAGCAAACAAACAATCCTACCCCCAGAATACCCTTATAGCCTATTAATTTAAAACAGACACACAGAACTATGTGCATCTTCAGTAAATGCAGTTTAACCCTCCTGATAGGAACAATTGTCCCAAATCAACAGCTGCACCTGCAGACATTACCTCATCTAAAATTAATTCCAAATAATGGCTAAGAAACTTACAGCCACAGAGTCCCCAATAAGTGCCCGTTCACCACACAAACAATGTATTGGAATAACGAATCCAACAATCCAAACCGCTACTTCACAGATATAAAGTAATTTTATTAGCAATACGATACAAACCTATGACTGAAAGTTGAGCGCTTTCACACAACCTAGTGGGCTTCTTCAGAACAAGCCATTAATCCCCAAAGACACCTTAAATAACTTATTTGGCGCCTAAATGCATTCAAATTTTTAAAGGCATACTGCCCTCAAAACGACTATCGTATGAACTATTACATTTATTATATTATAACAGAACTTTCAATACAAAGCATTTCATGAAATGTGAGTATTTTAAAAGTATGTTTGATTAATAAAATGTATTGTAACAATCTGCCTATCTAAGTACATTATCAATGAAAGAAATCAAGGATCATCACAGAAGACTGTCACACTACATTAAAAAGCACAAAAAACATGTATACAACAATCATATATCCTATACAAATATTAAAAGTAAAATATAAAATGTACAAAGTGTATGATGTATTTATAACATCCTTCTTTTCTGACCACATGACCTATTTATAATAAAAAACATTTTTAAAAGGTGGTTTTTGCTATAAACATCCAACACTGCTTGAAAGCAGCATACCTCATTTGCATACAGACAATCTTCTATAATAGATGAGATATATATATGCTGAATGCATAAAGTGTTTGTGCAAACTATTTTGCTGAATGCAAAATAAATAATTAAAAGATTTTTTAAAAATTTGTATGGTTAGAAAATATATAAATAACCTTCTCTATGTCCGGTCTGCATGGTACGAAGGTACCGTATTATGGTACCCACAGACCACCCTGTTATGATACATAATAATTCAAAGATATTCCACATGCATTTATCAAATCCTGCCTAACCTTCTGCAGGATCAAAAATTGCCAGCTGAATTATCATAAAACAGGCTGTAACTGATTCAATTGACATCCCTAATATGAATATAACAATGTGCTTCCTACAGCCTTTGATATAAAGGTGAAAGTGGATATTCACTACTGGGACTGCTGACCATATGCATGTACATTCTTTATTTTTGAAAACTTGAATATACCTCCAATGTATTACCCTATATCAACCTAGTGTAAAACTTCATATATAATACTGAAATCATATATAATTATACACACTATAATAATATAAGAATTCTACAAAATTATATTAACTATGGAGGCAGCATGCCAAACATAATTTATAATTGTCTGACATAAAAATATTTACATGTTAAATTTATTGGTAAACACAGCATTGTATATATGCCTTATTTTAATGAACAGTTCCACCATACATAACCCTTCATATTCAAAATTCTAATACAATAATTATTTCACTTGTATTGTAGGGAAACTCGTTTATTGTATAGCTAAGATGGGTTTAAGTGAGATGAAATCATTTAATCCGGGTGATGTAGTTGCATCTAAAAACAACTGCCAACATACTTCCTTAAAGCTTAAAAGGGTTTTAAAGTCTCTCCCTCTTGGATCCTGCTTAATAGTTTCAATAATTGCAAATCTAAATCCTTGTGTATGTCCTTTCGTTTCTATGTGTCTATAAAGGGCATTAGATGAATCTTTCTTCTTGATGCTATATACATACTCATAGATATGCTTATTTAAACTTCTCTCTGTTTTTCCCACATAGAAACTAGGACATTCATTACATAATGCAATATAAATCACCATTTTTTGTGTTGGAATTACCTCTATTAAATTTAACCCTAGATTTTAATGTGTTTTGAATCACCACTTCTTTGGCTTCATTAATGAATTTGCATTGGTTGCAACTTCCACATTTGGTGGTATGCTGCACCCTTGATATGCTTTTAATCCTATTTCTTTGTGATTGTTGTCCCAATACCCTTTTTAAGTTCTTCCCCATCTTGTATAGTATTCCAGGTTTGGCACCCATAATCTCCGACATACCTGGATCTCCATTAACAAGATACCAATACTTGTAGATAATTTCCGTCATATCACCAGATGTTGGACAATATAACATTATGAAGGATCTTTGATGGGGTTTGTTCACTATTGCCTCTCTATTGACATTGATTCTTCTAGAAGTTGTTTCACTAGATGTTGAACTGTTTAAACCTAACAGGGGCTTATATTTCTTCCCCCAGTCGTTTAACACATATTGAGTAACATTGTTCATCATGTCCATAGGGTATCCCCTATCATTGAACATGTTAGTTATAAATTTAATTTCATTGGATAATAAGTTGTAATCAGATGTCATGCATAGTGCCCTAATGCATTGGCCCTTAAAGATGTTATATTTGAGCTTCGTGGGATGGTAACTACCAAATTCCAAATAGTCATTGGAAAAAGTATTTTTCCTATGTACTTTGCAATATAATGCTCCCTCCTGTTCATAAATGTATTTGACTAAGTAGGCTATTCCAAGAGAATTGTGGGAATGTGTGAATTTGAGAAATTCGCTACTATGATTCAAAAACTGGATGAATTCTTCCAATTTATCTATACTTGAATTCCATAAAATATAAATGTCATCCAGGAATCTAGAATAGTGTGTAATACTAGTAAAATAGGTACTGGGGAACAAGACTTTGTTTTCCCAATCAAACATGACCATGTTTACAAAAATGGGAGCACAAGTTGCTCCCATTGCAACACCCCTGGTCTGTCTAAAGTGCTCCCCTTCAAAGTAGATGAAATTATTATCAAATACCAAACTCATACATTCCATAATAAGACACACTCCATCCCATCCTATATCTGAATGTTTAGTGACACTGTTGCAAAACACCTCAAGTCCTTCAGTTTTTGGGATACATGAAAACAAATCAATCACATCTATCTTGACAAATATCCATCCTTTCTTCCATGAGTGTATGGGATAATCCTTCAAAAATTCCCATGAATCCTTAACCATGTGTGGTGTCTTATCATATATATGTTTAAGTTTCACATCTATATATTTACCAATAGGGAAAGTTTTAGAATTACAAATTTCAGAGTAAATAAAGAATTCCAAAATACATAGGAAAAATACTTTTTCCAATGACTATTTTGAATTTGGTAGTTGCCATCCCACCAAGCTCAAATATAACATCTTTAAGGGCCAATGCATTAGGGCACTACGCATGACATCTGATTACAACTTATTATCCAATGAAATTAAATTTATAACTAACTCATACTCATATTTTTATTAAGGAAATGTGAGAAATCTGAAACATGAAAACACTAAGTTATAAGAAAATTGGATACCTTTAATTGATGATATTCAATGAAGTGGAATAAGAAGGAATTAAGAAGCTAAGGCTTGAAATTATCTTTACTGTCATTTAGGATGACATTGCTTATTGAATTTCTGATATGTTCACCTTATATACTAAGAAAGAAAAACAAATATAAGCTAATATCAATCTTGTTTTTATACAACAGGAGATCCCTGCTTCATTTTCATGCGGGCTCAACAGAAACCCAAGGTCACTACGTAAATGTAAGTAAATCAAGATTGTGTTCACTGTGCTGCTGACAAATGGACATATTGATGATTATGTTTTTTTCACATTATATCACATAATATTATTCTTTAAAATAATGTGTGGCCTGCACTTAAGAATGAATGTACATACAGTGCTAGACGTTTTATTTCTGTGTAATGCCAACATTTTAAACACTTGATAAATAAACTTACAGCTTCACTATTATTGTGTACAACCTGATGTTTTTGTCTAAAGTTTAGATGATTTTTGACTGATAGAAGGCAAAAAAATGTGCTTTATTTGTATAAAAGTAAGACTGATACATCCAGGAGCATTTCAGTATTCAATGTCCCAATATATTTAAGTTGCACTGTTGACAGAGACACAATAAAACAAATGGTGTGGCAGAACTAGAAAATTTTGATGGGAATAAAAGATGTGAGAACATCTTTAGAGAACAGGCTTATGTTTATGTAAAAAGTGAGAAATGATAATATATCTTGTGGCGATTGGGGAGAGATGGGTGAAGGCTGCCAGCCTAGTCAAATAGAATTTGATATATAATTCTGGCATTTGTAAATAAATGTAAAATACAGGCATGTTTTCTTGAGTGTAAATGCATATTGTGAAATGTGGAACTGCAATCTACTGTCCCAGTGAAGCATGTTGTGATCCTTTCATGTTAGAATTTGGCTCTAGTGCGTCTGGATGAAGGTTTCATGCCCATTGTTTTAAGGCTAAAGTTTATGACCAGAATTTAATTGTGGAATGTGCTTTATTGCTCTGGCTTCTGTTAGACTATACATGTGAAATGACTTATATTGTTGTAAGTTTCTGAGCAGGTGTTAGATTGCTAAATAATGCAGTTTGTGGCCTGAAAACTCCAGACTAAGTGTCAAAAATGTAATTTGGGAGGACTTTAGAGACATGTTTGTTAGTAATGTTTAAATACTATTTCTCACAAGAGACTGGGAACATTTTGATCTTGGATATCTAACTCAGCACTCTGCCTAAGCTCACATGTACGTTTTTAGCACTGTGATTTCTTGTAGGAATAATTAAAGCTAGTAAAGATTAATTAGGTATTTTTCTTTGAAATCAGACCTGTCCTACTGTATTATTTTAAGTTTCTGTGTGATCTCTGAACTCTTAGATATTTCTGTGGTATAGTAGTTTTGTTGTGTGTTTTAATTATTTATTATTAAATATTTTTAAAACCTTCTACATGTGGCTGGTTTGTGTAGAGATAATCTCTAGAGTACATTGCATATTTATATAGATTATTGTAATAGGCCACTCTATAGTAAGCCTTGACTGTTAGTCATATTACCATTGGATAATAATATTGCACAGTAATAATTGGACACCCTTTTAAGGGCCTTTTAGTAGCTGATATTATTAGCTGGGTGGTGGCAGTAATTACTACAGTATGGTCTGGGTAAAGGGGCACAGCTGGAGAATCTGTGTCAGCCTTTCCCAGAAGTGTTTGTGAAGTTGTATAAATACTTACCTCAAAGTGTGTGTGTGTTGTGTCAGCTACTTGGCAGGGACACAAAGCACTGGTTGGACAGTGAGGGTACTGGAGGTTCTAGCTTGCCCAGCTAGGCTGAGACCTGGACCCTATATCGTGCCAGTGGGGAGTCTTATTGGGGAACTGGTGAGCAAGGGAGCAACTAGCCCCAAACTGACTGTGATCTCTGTGTGCACATAAGGGAAATTGAGCTTTACTGTGTGTATTAGTTATCCTTTTCTCTTCTATGAGATGACCTCCCTGGTGTTAGTGGTGAGGATTGAGGCTCCTTCATTGCTGGGCCAGGGCTCAGGTGTCACATATCTAAAGAAAGAAACAATGGTCTTAAGATCATTTAAAGGGATATTTCCCTTTTAGTGACTGTAATGTTTGTACTTACACTTTAAAAGCAGCTTATTTTGTACATCCTCCTGCCAACAAAAAATGTGTTGCAATAATAAGGTTGTATACATAGCATTCTGTGATGTCTAACCAGCATTTTATGCTAGTAAAATTATTAAAAGACTCAAGCAAAGGATGTATAAACATCTCTGTGGTCTGTTTACCAAGAAAGAGTATGTCTTATGTAAGCATTTACTTGTGTGTAAACATTTTACTTTTAGTGACAGGTGGTAGTAACTAAATAATACAGATGAAAACTTAGAAACGAAGCAGTACATGTGGCAAGTCACCTTAAATGCATGCAAATTTCCAGGTCTTAATGAAGATTTATGTATAGAATATGTTTAAGAATATGACATATGAATTGTGTTTAATTTAAAATTTATTGATAAATAACCTGTCTTTTTAAAATCAAGTGATTTTACTTTTTTCTTTTTGTTGTTTAATGGATAACTATTTAATTGATACTTGCAAACATTTATTTTAAGGTATGGTTTTCTGACCTGTCTTTTAGCCTTAAGTCAGTGGAAGAAAACAGTTGCTGTTTGTGTATATAAAAACAATCCAGGAACATATTTGCATACTGACCATATTTATGTTCTTTTAATGAATATAACTGTGGCTTTGTAACTTTATTGATGTGATGCTATAATTGTAATGCACTGTACGTAATAGCTCCATTCAGTAGAAGGTGAGCATGCATGTTTTGAGGGGTTGTGATTAGTGCTATCATAGTAGAACCACTTTTTGTAATATTAGAGCCCTGAATTTTCCCAGAATGTGTCACCCAGAGAATAATAGTTTGTACATCATTACATTTTGCTTAATGAACTTTAATTGCTTCATGATTGTCTATCACAGAAAGTGGGAATCTTGCAGCTTGCAGGAATTGTTAAAAGCACTGTGTTCCAAGAATGTCTTTTTTGTTTCTGTAGAAATGTCATCTCTGCTCTTCCTATTTGAGTTTTTAATCAATTGCACCTATTAATGGGTGCTTTAAGTGGGAAGGGTTGTCTGATTTGACCTGTGCATCTTGCAGATGAATTATTTTTCATGTTTGCTTATAAGTTTCAGAGTGAAGACATTCAGTCAGATTTTGAAAGTGTATGCATTTGACTAATTCTAGAAAAAAGACACAAAATAAGTAAAGAATAAATCCTTAACATTGATGGCACTTTAAGGAGTGATTTAAGTTTTTATCTACTTATCAAATTTAAAAGCATTTTAAGGAGTGATTTAGATTTTGGCCCACATATCAAATCTACCAGATCTAGTTAGAGACCATGCACTGACAAATTAAGTACACAACCTTTGCCTTTGTTACCCTGGAGTTTTGGTGGTAGTTACATTAAATAATCTCCTTCATAAGTGTTTCTCAGTAGATTTAATTTTTGATCATCTTGGTGGCAGCTCACTCCTTTTCTTCACAAACTTAGCTGTGCATGTTTGATGATATTCTTTTGTGCATTATAGTCTTTATGGAATTGTGTGTTAGACTCATTCTTTGCTAAAACCATATTATGTTTGCACTGTTAAACGAGAAAAAAGGAAAACGTTGCGAACTTGTCTTGTATTTAAGGCAGAGTTATATGTGGTGTTTGTTGTCAGTCTTGGATCATACAACTGTGCTATGGAGATAGGTACTGATGTAAAAATACATTACAAGAAATGGTAAATGCTTCTGTAATGAAACAGTAAGCCTAAGTCAGGTGTGATTAATTTTATTGCAAATGGTTAGCTTAATAAAGTATGATTTTAACTTTTATAAAAAAAAATAATTAATGATATAAGCAAAATGTTAAAGTTGTTTTATAGTTAAGAAAATTCATTCATTAATTGTATTTGGCTTTTTAATGAAGCAAGAAGTGAATCCTTGTTTTGGACCAAAATAAAAATAACCCATATCTAGATATCACAAGTAGTGTGAGTATACTTATGTGTATAGATATTTATATTATGATACAGCACTCTGAGTGGTTGAAGAACATTTAAACACTTTTTTCCAAAATATAAACTATTTCATAATCATAGATAACGTGTTACCTCATAAGGAAGCATGCACTTGTCTGATTTCTGATCATACAAAGAAGCTGGGCTAAAGTTCTACATGAAGAGGTTTAAACTGAACTTTTCAATAAAAGTACATCAGCTGACTGGAGAGGCTTTCTGCTCAAGGTTGGAGGACTTAGTGAAAATATATATAACTTCTCCTGCTTTACAAAGTCTTTATATACCCTTGAACCTTTACTGAGCTCACCAGAGTCCAGCTACACCAGCATACACAGTGGGATTTGTCTTCCTTTCTACCATGTAAGACAGACCTCAAAGACCAAACCACATATTTTGGTACTATACATTTGTCAAGGAGCTCTAAATGTGATCAAGGCCAATCTAGACTGAATGAACTGTACTTTACATCAGAAGACAAACCTGAAATCAGTAAAAGAATGCATGGTCTGCTCACACACTTTTCTATTATGAAATAGAAAAGAAACAATGAAATTAATTGATAGCAGAAAAAATAACTTCTAGGTTCAGGGTGGACTATAGGACAAACTGTAAATTTTGTATTTTGGAATAAAATTATATAGATGTGACATTATGATCAGTTTTTTTGTTTTTATAGGTATAACACATTGAGTATTGTTTTTATTTTTAATATCATAAGAGAAGAGTCATGGTTTTTGCAGTGAGCTTTACTTTTGACCATTTAGGACTAGTCAGACACAGCTTAATATACCTGATGACAGGAAAAT
Organism: Protopterus annectens; assembly: GCF_019279795.1. Classification (NCBI taxonomy): domain Eukaryota; kingdom Metazoa; phylum Chordata; order Ceratodontiformes; family Protopteridae; genus Protopterus; species Protopterus annectens. Next base: position 1,136,363,999 of record NC_056727.1, on the reverse strand, counting down.
TACTCCAAAATTCAAACATTTGTAAACAGAGGCTACAGTGGCATATGGATAAAGAGTAACCATTTAAAATGTCAGGCTTCACAATGAAGAGTCCCAGAATGTGGAGACTGATTGACCAAAATCCCAGCTTACATATACCAAAGCTGAGCTTGTCATTTCTAAGAATATTCCCTTTGCCATCAATTTAATATGCATGAGCTGAGAAATAACCTTGGCACATGCAAAATTAACACAAAAAAGTACCATAGGTAAGTTCCTATCATATGTGTGAGTACTGTCTTCATGAGTCTTCAACTCTTGATGTTTTTATTGAAGTTGTGTGATAATGACTGTAAGTAAAATTCCTTAATTATGATTTGTATTGTGTCAGTAGACACCTATATTACCTAATATTTGCATATGTTTATATACGCTGTGTTTGCTCTATTGTAAACTAAGATGGCTTTGTTGACAGATGGAAGCTTGAGTGATTTCCCAATAAGTGTCTAAATATATATATATATATATATATATATATATATATATATATATATATATGTGTGTGTGTGTGTGTGTGTGTGAATGTATGGTTTACTATTAAAACATCAAATATCAGAATGTAAACATATCAAAAATGTGGTTTACATGTTCAATGTTTAGAATACAAAGTAGGGGTGAAATATCGGACAGTATTGCAAAAGAAGTCGAATTCGACTTTGGCACTCTGGTGTCCCCTTTGCAGCAGTATGTACGGACCAGATCCGTACTACAAAGCTCTGACAGTCATCTGCTGTACCCCCCACATCCCCTGCCACTTATATATTCCAACTCTGAGATCGCACTACAGTGCGGAAAAGGGTATATCTCCCGATCTGCACTGTCCCAGTCTTCGGCCTTCCAGAGTCGACATTGCAACCATCTACAAAAAGGTTTTCTGCATTCCGACTACCACACATATTAATTGCACATAAAGCACGTTCAATGTACTGATTGTAAACCTGTATGTGTATACATATATATATATATATATATATATATATATATATATATATATATATATATGTGTGTGTCTGAAGTTGTAGTAGCTCTGTGTATACAGAATATTTCAGCTGTACAAAGTATCCTTCCTACTCCAAGGTATGGCAACCTCAGAGTTGGTATATTTAGGTACAAGGGATGTGGGGGAAAAGCCCTCATATAAGGGGTGTGGGGAGAATATGGTCTCATAGATAAAGACACATTTTGTGCAAACATTTGTGTTAATGAATTTTATGTTATGGCAAGTAAGTTGTTTATTTTATCCATGAATTTGAAATGCATGCACTATTTTAGAGTTTTGCATATTTGAAGATTCAGAAAAATAGCTTAGAAGTTTTATCTTTCTTTAAGACATAGGTTTTAGTTATGGAAAAGGGCAAGCAAAAGTAAAATAGTACAAGCTATCAGTGTGATACTGATAATGGGTGCAGTAACTTAAAAGCCATCCTCGTGTTTACAGGAGGTGCAATAAATTTTATTTAAAAAAAATACTACAATTAAATGTACCAGACTACAATGTGTTGCATAAGTAGTAAGTTGGCTTTATTACCACAGGAGGGACTGCTTTATTATATTTAAATTTTTTTTGTCCAAGTTGTCCAAATGAGCTAAATCCAATTATCATTTGGAACATCAGGAGAGAATCTTTACAGTTACGAATACACTGTACAACTACTGGAAAATCGTAATCCTGTATAAACCAGACATCAAAGCAATTAAATACATATTAATTTTGCTCTACCAGTTTTGTAGATAATTACATTAATTTGGGTGTACTTTTTGGATTGGAGAAGGATAGAGTTGTGCTGGTGAAAGAACAATAAGATGTTATTCTCGAAAATATAAAATGTATGAATAAAACAAAGCAACCATTGCTCCTATAGCTGTCGAGATTTAACTAAATCAGGTTACAGCTTACTGATTTTAACTTGATGTTCAACTCGGTGATCAGTGTGAGCCATTGAAAATCGATGCTAGCTTGACCGGTTCGTATAACTGCAGTAATACGCATTGTGGGCCTTTTGTCTTCCCTCTATGAATGTGTGATCATCGATCTAGTATATGTAAATAAATGAGTAGGGAGGCTTGCCCCCTGCAAAAAATACTTTTTATAGATATTTATGTGGCCTGGACATTTGACTGCCTATTTTTTCATCTGGTTATGGCTTCAGCTGCTTTAGAGATGGGGGGTATAGTAGGATAAAAGTAACATGTAGGTGATTAGCAAGGTGGTAAAAGACATCAAAAGCTAAAGAATGGAATAATTTAGAATATAGTAGAATATCAATGGAAGAAAATCAGCAGAATATTGAGTAAGTTTGAGGTATAGGTAAACTAAATTGTCAGTATTTTATACGGATGTGGTGTCATTTGATCAGTTTATTTGTTTGGGTAGTACAATACAAGGCTGCAAAAGAAGTGGTTGTTTGAACCATTTAGCTGATTCTTTTATATTTAAGCTTTTATTCTGGCTCAGATGTTGGTTATAAATTTTCATCCTGAATATTTTCATGCTGTACAGATTCATTATATGTCAAGGCAGCTTGCTTCAAATTCTTGACAGAGTTTCAGAATAAACAGGTGGGAATTCCCTGCTGAGTTTAAGACATATTGAATATTAACTTAGATGCGATCTGGATTTGTCATGAAGGATGTCAAAGGCAAAGTTTTGCTGAATTAGTAGAGATGATTTGCAAGACTGAGCTATTTTACTTTACTTAGTGTTAGGCAGTAACGTTCTGTAGGAAATAAATGCAAGGCCAAATTTGATATAAGAGAGCTTACTTACTTTGATTAGTAGGACTGGAAGACTGTTTAACATAGTTTGGTTAAAAGGATTAATCAAAAAATAATTTTTGGAGGTTATAGGTATGGAAGCCATTTTGATTCTTGTAGAGATATATTAAAAGAAGTTTGATCTGTAGAGACATTCCTTAGTCACCCTGCACCTGAGTTTAACTTGCTCATCTATAGTTAGAGACTTATTGAGCAGGACCCTCTAGTTAATCTCTTTAATCTAAGCTATGTCACTTGTACATGCCTGAAACTTGGAAAGCACTGTTGTAATGCCAATAAACAAGGATGACCCAATAATGAAACCTGATAACTGTAGGCCTATTAGCCTTACTAGCCTCCAGTTATGGAGTGTATTATCTCCAACCTCAATAATCTGCACATTGAAAACCTCTTAACCATTAACCCACATCAATTCCTTTGTCAAAAGAAGGTACTGCCTCTTTAAACTCATTAATATCTTTGAAAAAGTAACCTAAGCAGTGGTAGCAGTTATGCAGTGCACACAGCATAACTAGACCTGGCTAACTACCTTGGGACTATTCCCCATGCAAACATTATTGACAGCTATCCAAATTTGGTCACGGCAGAATGAGAGTATCACAACATTTTAGGCATCGATAATGGGCACATTTGCTTTTATCAATGCTTTGTTGATGATCTCTTTTTAGGATGGAAAGGGGATGAACTGACATTGATGGCTTTTGTACATCTGTTGAATGAGAGCAGTAACGTTTTGAATTTCACCATGAAAGTTTCAACTGAGAAAATTGATTTTTTGGATGTGGAAATGGTGAAATCAATGGATGATAGTTTGTCCACTAAGATGCACAGAAAGGAATGTTATCACCCAGCATTCCGGCACAGGGCTAGCATGCATCCACAACATATCTTCCCTGATACTGTAAAGGGTCAAGTAATGTGGGTATCATGTTTGTCGTATGAGAGTCAGGACTTTGAAAATGACTTGGAATGTTTGAAAAATGAATTTATGACTAGGGGTTACACCCAGGCAGAGGTTAATATGGCATATAATAAGATTAATAATGATAGGATTGGTAGTGCTAAACCATATTTTTTTGGTGATATGGTGTAAAGGGTGGATACATGAAGGGGAAATACACCAGTGATGGTAATAAGGTGAGAGGCATTGTACGGGACAGTTGGCATATTTTACAGGTTGATGGGAGGGCTGCAGGACTTGTGGGCTTGCAACCTAGATTTGTTTATAAAAATATGAGGACATTAAAGCAAAAGCTTTGCTACCCAAGAAATCATCATCCACCTGGTGGGAGCCCCATGGGCACTAAGAAATGTGAAGTGTGCGCTTTCTGTGAATTTATAGATGAATCCCGTTTTTTCAAGCACCCATGAACAGGTTACCTATGGCCGTTGAGAGCTTCAGCTGACTATAACACAAAGAATGTTATTTATGTAGCACACTGTAAAAATCTGCTTCAAGTCCTATGAAGGGAAAACTAACTGTAGGTTAAGGGAGTGGATAAGGGATCATCTATATTGCACTCAAAAGGGCTTTCAATATAGTGTTCTGGCATACATTACTTGTAGGGGAAGAGGATGTTTTTAATTTTCAAGTTTTACATGTTTTGAAAGAGAATGTCAGAATGGGTGATCTGACAAATAGAACTGAGAATATTGAACTGCAGTGCAGTGGATTCTGAGGCTGGGGGCTCATCGTAGGCTCAGACTGAATGATTCAGTCCCATTGAAACCTGTTTTGAAATCCAGGAAGCTGAAGTGATGGTGGCTATGCTTTAGAGTAATGCAGTAAGATTTTACTTTATGTTTGTATGCTTCTTGATAAGGGGGGTGTTTTTAAAGTGGCTGTTAGTTGTAATTGGTTTATTGTGTTTTAAAGTTGTGTATATAACTGACTGTTGAAGATGTAGGTTTGTCTGATGAAGCAATGTTTATTATTGTGAAAGCACTAACATATTTTTAATAAATCACTGTCCTGTAGCAGTTTGGTGCGAGTTCATCAGCAACTTGTTTCTGCCTTGTTTCAACACGGATTATTAACTGGGTTTGCTGTTTCTACTATTTTTTGTGGAGATCATCACTGGTCTGTGGCATGTTTTCTGGATTGTTGACAGACTTGTGTAAATCTAAATATAAATCCTTATGTTGTGCAGTGCATAGCTTACTGGTTTTCTGACAGCATCCATGTGGTTAGAGACATGAATTTTGTTGGACATCCTTTAAAGTGTGCATATGGGAGCATGTGTGTGTGTGTGTGTGTGTGTGTGTGTGTGTGTGTGTGTGTGTGTGTGTGTGTGTGTGTGTGTGTGTGTGTGTGTTCCATGACATACACTGCTTGTCCAGTGTAGTGGGAAGCAACTCCAATACAATATCCTTTGTTCATTGTCCTCAAACCTAAACCTTCTAAATAGCAATACACAAAGTAATAAATACAGGGATCACTTGTGGTGAAAGAGGGGAAAAGGAATTACAAAGTTATTTTGTGCTTTGGCATATACTTTCTTCTCTGTGAAAGTGCAGCTAGATTTAGTTAACATTTTATAAGCTTCCAGTATACGTATTCAGGAGGATTCAATAAACCCTACATGATCATTTTATGTGTGCTCGTCGAACAAAATTCAGTAAGTGCTGTGTAGAGGCACGCACCTCTGAGCAAACAAGGTAAACACTGTGGCATGCTAATTACAGCATAAGCAGCTGAATTTCTTGCCAATCAACCAATCCAACATAGTGGAGCTATTTAACAAACATCCATGTATACTCTGCTGTTTTTTCCTGTGAATTTCAAAACTTTTGGAATACAGACACAGAAAGGAGTCTACATGGACAGAATGATAGCGGCTGCTGCTGCTTTCATTTATTTGTATGTACTACAGGCTGAAGCCAATGCTGCTGCAGCTGCCAATAGGCCTAAGATGAGAAGGGGAAGAGTTTTCAGGCTCCTTTTAACTTTTCACAACCTACATGACATGGAAATTGTAGAGCGCTACAGGGTGGATAGGGACACACTAAAGGAACTCTGCAACCTCTGCCATCCTCAACTCAGAGGCGGAAACAACCAAGGAGAACCCATCTCAGTGGAGACAAATCTATGTGTAGCCCTTATAATCTTAGATACAGGTACCTTTCAGAGACCAACAGGGGACATGCTGGGGGTGTCACAGGCATTGGCATCCAGGATCCTCCATCAGTTCCTAAATGCTATGCTCCAACATGCCAGTGACCACATATATTTTCCCTGCAGTTCTGAGGAGATGGCCAGAACTATGCAGGAGTTGTACCATGTAGCACACAACCCTGAAGTAGTGGGTGCCATAAATTCCACACATATAGAAATGAAGGCATCATCCGGGGAACACAGTAGGCTCTACATAAACAGAAAGGGCTACTACTCTATCAACTGCCAGGTCATGTGTAATGCTAAGGGAATCATCTTGAATGTGTGTGCTGGCAACCCTAGCAATTATCATGACTCACATATCTGATGAATCTCCCAACTGTACCAGATGTTTGCTAGGAGGGATATCCCACAGGGTCATATACTGTGGGATGCACGCTATGCACTGGAACCATGGCTGATGACACCCATCAGAAATGCGCACACACCCACAAAAGAATACCATAGTGAGGCACACTCTCAAACCAGAAATATCATAGAACATGTGTTCAGGCAGCTGAATCACAGTTCCACTGCCTTGATGCATCTGGAGGAACCCTGCAGTACAATCCATAGACATGAACAGGAATAGCCACAGTATGTGCCATACTACACAACATAATCCTGAGGAAACAGCTTCAGCAGGATCAGTAAGGGGGAGGGGCACATATCCCATCACCAGTGCCAAGGTCGCCACACCAACAGGCAGATGAAGGGTCAGAGGGGGAACCACATGCACCAACATGCAGCAACTGTGAACAGCAACAAACAGCTGCAGTTACTCCCGCCCAGTGCCGCTTAACACTCAGAACTATGTTAATACACAGCAACATATTTACTATAAACAATTCATGTCATTGCAATATTATTCTGTAATTAAAAGTATTTCAAAATATTAGATACACCTGGATTTGAACCCAGTACCATCTGGCCTCAAAAACGACATGTATCAGTGCATTAAGACATGCTGCCACAGAGTCTGTCAAGCAGCAGGTGTGTTTTATAGACTCAATTCTAACTGTCAGACTTTAGCAATGTGACTCCGGTTTTTGGACTGCTGTATCTTGCATGTGTATACACTTTGCTAACCTTCACACAAACCCTGCTGCCTGCCGCACTATGGAAAACTAAATATTTTTATGTATTATTGCTGTTTACTGTCCATTTATTGTCTATGATATGATATTACATGTGGAAACATTACAAACTGAAGGCCCTATCTCCCAGTATGTAACATATTTACAATACAGCCATGTGCTGCCACTCCACCAAGCACTGCAACCCTGTCTTTTCTACACAGATATCAACCACACTATCAAATGTTGCCTGATATGCAATGTACATCAATCTGGTAACATACGGAACTACAACTATTGAACCATACATCTAAAAAGCCTTATCTACAAAGCTAGGGAAGGAATCAGAATGGACCATATCTACAGAGACATAGGTGACCTTCAACACACTTGACCCGACCCATTTTGTTTTTGTCAAGGGTAGATCTTGCTTATTGAACCTCGTGGACTTCTTTGATACTGACCTCAAAGACCTGGGTGAGGGATAACAGAACAGACTGCCTATGTTGAGTTATCCAAGGCCTTTGACACTATCCCCCATTCATGTGTCATAATAAAGATCTCCCATGTGGGAATTAAGCCATACAGTAGTACATGGATAGCCAACTGGCTCACGAACAGAATATACACTCTCAAATTTAGGGAATGCACCTCCACCACTAGTCACTTACCATTAGAATACCACAAGGATCTGTGTTGGGCCCTCAACTCTTTGAAAACTACCTCTCTGAAGTACAGGCAATGGTAGACGGTCTGTGGTTTGCAAGATTGCAAAGGAGTGGTAACTGGACGCATTCATATAGAGTCCTCCAACAACAGTAACATATTACAAAGGGGCTGGCAAATGTGCGCACTGAACCTTATAGCATACAATGCCTCATTGTCCCTTTTGCCAATGAAGTACCCCTGCTAATTATGATATACATAGCACCCCTCTAAGCTCAAACACAGTGTTGTGAGACTTGGGCATACATGTTGATAGCAATCTACACTTTCATCACTATGTATCCATATTGGTGACACATACATTCTGCATAACACATATGGACATCACATCCAAGACCAGGGTGGTCATACATCTGCTGTACTCCACCCTTATCAGACTACTAATGGAGTACAAGTCTCCCTTCTGTCTGTACCTCACATGGCACCTGCAGCAATTAGAGAAGACATGGATTTGTGCCTGGGAGAATACAGGGCCTCCAAACATGACATACATGGAAAGACTGACAGACATGTCATTGTACTCAGTATTATGCAGGCTGCTGAGAAGTGATCTATGCCTGCCCTACAGAGCAGTCTCAGACCCTGCCCTACTGGAAATGCTGGACATCTGCAAATCAAATGGGACAAGAATAACTTGTCCCAGGTTTCTCAACATAGCCTGTAACAGAAACAGAATGTGCTGCACAGACAGATACATCTCCCTGAGATTTACACTCCTCTGTAATAGGCTCCCACTGCAAGTGAAACAGTGACCCTGTTGAAATGCAATCTTGACTACTGGTTAGGCGATTGTAAAGTCACCTCTGGGGTGGCACCTATGTCCCTTATGGACATGGCCAGTTGGTGCTGCTCACAAAATCACACTAACAATGAACACCTAACTATGCTCAGTAAGGGTACTTGTGTTTTACACAGCTAGGCTTCTAAACACCCTAGAGCCATTAGGCTTGTAGCCTCCTATGAACCTATGACCCTATGCAGGCCTCCCAACATCTTGTCTCCCACATGCCTGCTGATGTCATCTACTATAAGTTCACCTGTACTCTTGCAAAAGCCAGACATGTGCTGTGGTGCTTGTATAAAGTACTGTGCTCTGTTGTCTGTGTACTTAGGTAGGGGTTCTATTCTTACTGCAGCCATCTGTGTGTGTGTGTGTGTGTGTGTGTGTGTGTGTGTGTGTGTGTGTGTGTGTGTGTGTGTGTGTGTGTGTATATGTGTGAGAGATAGCTGTTGCTTAACATTACAGAGAGTATTTTATACCACCATGTGGGACACTGTTATATTGTCTTCAACAGACACTGCTGATGTCATCAGCTATAAATTGTTGTCTGAGACACTTCAAGTCAGACTTCAACTATGGCACATGTGTAAAGTATTTGGTTCTGTAGTCTGTGTATTTAGATAGGTAAGGGGTTCTATTCTCACTGCAATCAAGTGTGTGTGTGTGTGTGTGTGTGTGTGTGTGTGTGTGTGCGTGTGCGTAATATTACTTGACATTACAGAGAGCATTTTACACCACTGTGTGGGACACTGTTATTACCATATTCTCCTCAGCAGACACCACTGGTGTCATCAGCTATATCAGATTTCTGGATATGCAGTACTCCTGCCAGGGCAGGGTTAGAGACTGGTCTGGAGGCCAGGGAGAAGTCAGCTCATCCTATACAATAAATATTACAGTGACATGGCTTTTAATCTATCCACATACATCATAACATGGTATGTAGGCCCTGTGCTGTCTTTCTGAGAAAGTCATGTGGTCCCTCCAGCTACAGCATGTGTCTGGTAAGGTACATGCAAAAGGGAGCATTATACTTTATTACTGTTCTAATGAGGTTTGATTACAGTGCTGTCATACAATCCATAGATTTCAATATGAGTGTGTGACTTATAATGTGCCCAACATAGGCTTTCAATACCAGTGTTGACACTTGGTGGTCAAAGTAAAGCTTGCTATCTACATGTTTTTCCGGTGCTTGCATCATTGGGTTTCTGCATAGCAGGACTGTTGTCAATGCTGTGATTAACATGGAATTCTACTTTTCAGATGGACAACACAACAAACACACATTTCTGCATTTATTTGTAGATCTTGTGCCTTTGGCATGATTCAGTTCTGTGTTAGTGCTTCCTGTAATATGTTATCATCATGAGTGGACTCAATGATTGCACCCAATATGCAAGAATCAGCAAACTTGGTAAGCCTAAGGTCATATACTTTAGCCTGAACTGTCAAATAGAGTCCAAACAGTGAAGGGACAAGCACAGATCCCCTGGGGCTTACCAATGATGACAGCTCTACTGGTACAGCTTGATTCACCAACTTTCACAGCATGTGTTTTGTCAGTGAGATGGTTGGTTACACATCAACTGATATAAGAGTTAATGTCCAGCTGGGAGGGTTTCTCAATGATACCTGGATGAGAGGTTGTGTCAAAGCCCTAGGCCAGATCATGATAGGCAGTATACACTCTTACCTTCATCCAGGCCTGTCACACAGAGTCAATGGGCTGTGACAACATCATGGATCACCTATGGCATAACTCAGCACATACACCTTCCTGATATGGTTGAATACACACACCAACACACCCTCCACATGGGCTATGTTCCCATATAAGGGTGTACATCAGCATGCATCCACTTAAGTTGGGGGGACAGCACCTGATGCATGCATGTATAGAGATATCCTGACTCTCATCGACTGTGAGGTAGACCAACATGTCATTATGGACTTCTTGTACATGTACACTAGTAATATTCTGGCTGTGTGAAACAGATCTGTTTGAGTTATTAATGCTACATCAGGTCTGTTACATCTGACTGATCTTCTCAAAGAGATCATTGAGGGCATGCATGATGACAACAGTATCATCTTGTGGAACTTGACCGGGTCAAGGCATTTGACATAAATCCACATTGAGATATTCAAGCAATGCTGTCATATGTGGCCATAAACAGATATATCATCAACTGGATAAACCAGTGTATCACATACGTGGCATCTCACTATGTTGAAAGGGTCTATATTAGAACATCGAAATTTCAAAACTTCGAATGTTCTAATATTGAACCCTATTCAGCGAAAGCTGAAAACATAGAACATAAAGAACAGCAACTTTTTTCCTAGGGAAAAAATTTGCTGTTCCAAAACACATACACACAACACAAGCACACCAAATAAACAGCAATCCACACACATACACCAAATATCTTACACCTAACCCTACACTGAACTATACACACACCACTAACTATCCACTTACCTTAACCCAAACCCTAACCCTAAGGTCCATCACTATCACACACTCACCTCACCTGCACCCTAACCCTAAGTCACCTACCCCACCCTAACCCTCATGTCCACACAATCGCACACTTACCTGACCCACGCCCTAACCCTAACTCACCTAACTCGCCCTAACCATCACGTCCACACAATCGCACACATACCTAACCCGCACCTTAACCATAACTAACCTAACCCACACTCAATCGCACACTTACCTGAACCCGACCCGTAACTTTCCATCACAGTGCTGAAAATACCAAAGCAACAGAAACAGACAACTGAATTCGTTCCCTAGGAAAAAAAATGTGGTTTTCTGTTGCTTCGATATTTTCAGCTTTCGCTGAATAGGGTTCGATATTAGAACATTCAAAGTTTTGAAACTTCAATGTTCTAATATAGACCCTGTTGAAATGTGTGATCATCAGGGCTGTCTGCTAGGCCCTTTCCTGCCCATTAGTTGAGATGGACATCACAGATGACAGACAAATGCTGTGTCCAAACAGCTGCCTGAAGGACTACAGATTGTAGGCAATCATTGACTCCAGCTGTGATTCGAGTATAATGCAGATACTATCAACACATACCAAAAATTGCTGCCACAGCCATGACAATGCTTGCATTGACAGGAAACCGGGGGATTTGTTGATTCAGGAAACAAACACACCACCTAAGTACAATGTAGACATTGCACCCAATAATCAGACCAATAGGTATGTGACCCATGTCCTGGGGTAGATGGTAAGTGGTACATCAACCAACATGTGGTCACAGTGCTGACTACTCCCTTGAATGTAATACAAGTACTGGGTATGTGAAAGACATGCACATCAGAGGCCATAATAACTTCATGGTTCCCAACCTTCATCACACTAATAACTGTACATTGCACCCTTCTTCATATGCTTCCCTACACATCTTCCACTGATGTGTAACTGAAGTGTACCACCTTTGTCTCAGTGCACTGTCATGCTTTTTGGCCATACCTAGGTATTCTTTTTGTGGAAAATACATGACTGTGGAAAACCAATCGTGTTTTTACAACAAATGCATGTGTGCTACCTGTTCTGCTTATGTGCACTCATTAATGGCATGTATGTCATTTGTGACGGTGTGGATCATGCTATGTATATATATATATATATATATATATATATATATATATATATATATATATATAAATATGCCATGCACATAAGGCAAATAACCTGTATTGCCCATACTGTGGCATACAGGTATAGCAGTATCCCTCCTAACACGTCCAGCAGGTGTTACACTGTCAGGACAGTTTGGGTGCTTAACCTCATAGAGTGTAGATGTATCATAATAGTTGTTTAAGTGTGTGTGTGTGTGTGTGTGTGTGTGTGTGTGTGTGTGTGTGTGTGTGTGTGTGTGTGTGTGTGTGTGCAGACTCATCTCTTATCATTCTACATCACATATGCTATGTCAGAGGCATGGGATTACTGGTGGCATTATTCTGATATTGTCCATGATTGTATTTGATTCTTTTAATATTTTCCATGATCATTCACCTGTACCCACCTTGCTGGAGACCTCTTCTGAGAGTACACTCATATTCAGGCATATCAGTTTGCACAACTTCACAATATGCACCCTACCCCGGTTGTATGTCAGATCCATGACAGATGTCCTCTGCATTAATAATGTAAGGATGCTTATCTCACATAGATATCCTCCCTATTGTTATGTTACCTTGTGTGACAGTCACATAAAACAAATTTTCACTGTACAGTTCCTATTGTACCATATAGATACGTGATTGGTGTTGCTGCTACAACCATCTTCCATTGACATTCCCTCCTCTGCTGTACATATGGGAGTTTCACTTGCCCTCTTTCCCTGAGTTCATTCCTACAATTCATCTATGTGTCCCTATTCAATAGACACACTTCCCCTAAGTGATCATTTTACATTACAGTCCATGTCCTGTTACAGAATTATTAATACAGATGCAGTACAGAATGCCATGGATGGGATATCACAATACTCTGCACTGTAGGTACACTGTCCTGTACTGTGTTTGTACAATTTACATCATATGCATACCTCTCAACTGTCCAGATATTCCCAGGATGTCCAGATGTGTTTCTTATCAAATGTCTGGCTTTCTGCTATATCACTGGGATGATATGACTCAGTATTACTTACATTTGAGTGCATACCCCTCAACTGTCCTGATTTGTGCAGAATGTCCAGTTTTGTTCTCATATTTGTGATCTTTTTCTCATAATGTTTTGGTTTTCTGGCAAATCATTGGCATGTAATTGCAGAGTAAAGTCAGAAACTGATGATCGACATTTGAGTTTCAAACTTCATGCTCTCCAGAAAGTTCATGTTACTGTACAACCTATTATTCTATGAACTTTGTAAGTTAGGAAGAGCAGTATTAGAAATTTGTCCCTATTTTGGTCCTTTGTCCCCCAATATATAAGTCTTTGTCCAGATTTCTTGCTGAAAGAGGTTGAGAGGTATGTTTGAGTTTCATTCTACCACATTTCTATGTGACATCTATGGCAAGTTTGTCCCTATTTCTGGTTAAACATCCCCACATTATGTTGGTCTTTGTGCAGATGTGTTGCACTAACAGAATGACAGCTATCTGTGAAGCCCTGGTAATCAGTGTGGCATTCCACTGAAATACACAGACTGTAGGTGCTCTACTTTAAACATAATTGTATCCACATTTGCTTACATGGTTTCATGGCCAGTAACACTGTTGCCAGCCTCAGAACTTAGCTTAGACGAGCCACACTGCATTAGTATGCATTGTGCGCTACCGCTCACTGCCAGAGATAGTTTTAGAGCTTAAAATGAGACCCTTGTGTAACTATACCAATTTTAAAACCTATGTTACAATGTATTTATCATTTTGCAAGTAGCAAGTGCTCAGTCAATAGTGTCTACTCTAGGGAAGCTGTCTTTTCAAGTCATTTATACATTTACTGAAATTTACAGACAAATTAAAATTTGACAAAATAATACTACTTTCTTGTTCTGCCCTCTTTGATGAAATTGATCTGATTAAACAATTATGCTATTTCCAGTTCTGCTGTCCTGAATTAAACACATTGTGGGAGATAATTACATAGGAGATCACTTTCTCAAAAACAGCATGATTCCCGCTTTCATGCTGGGCATCATGTCACTCCACTGTCATTCGATGTTTATATAAATGCTATTGCATTTACTTCCACAAACCAGATCAACCTAGGTAAAGAAACAGGAATTTCACTAGTTTGCTGATTTCTCATATTTTGTTATGTTTAACATAATTTGCGGCTGCTGTTATTTAGAAGTGTAAACTTTAAATGAATTTCAAAGTTAGAGAATAGCTAAGCCAGGATTTAAAATCAGGAACTAAATCATTTTCACCATCTGTGCTAAGCTTGTTGAACATTGTATTAAGATTATAATCATCTTCTTGATTTAATGGCACAGGAAACTTCACAGGTTCAACTTTGTGAGCAGTTCAGGTTAAAACTCAAGTTTGTTCAGTTAAACTACTGAGGTTTTCTTAAAGAAAGCAATAATAAATGGATTATCTGCATGCTTTACTTGTTTGTTCATTTATTCATTCGTATCAGGCCCTGGTGCCTAATGGATAAGGCAGCGGCAATTCTACTATGAAAAGCTGACTTCCTTAAAGCCAACAAGCCAAATGGATGGAAAAAAAAAATGTACAAAAGAACTTACCTGGCAGCATGAATCACAAAGTGGCAGGCTGCAAATGGTAATCCAGTATCAATAAAAGCTGCTGGTAAAACACAAACCATGATACACCACCATAATAAAATCATGGCTTATTTTATTTAGCTTACCATGCAAAACTAAGCGTTTTCATCCCTATAATACATAGTGGGACTTCATCAACTTTGATGATTGGCATTGTATGTCTCATTTAGTCTGTGCCAACAGGCTTTGTAATCATTTAAGAAGCTGTGATCTAAGCCACTCATGAGGTAATTTGCCATAATGGTTAAAGTCTTCACCTCCCATACACAAGGTACAAGATTCGATCCTGACCTCTGGCCAATGCCTGTTTGGAGTTTGCATGTTCACCCTGTGTCACTGTGGGGTTCCTCTCACCCCCGAAAAATATGCAGAGAGTGTTCCCATATCAAGCTCACCAAAAAATGGAGCTGTGGGCAAAAGCACAGATTCTATATGGTACCCTGTAGGGGGAAGAGTTGTATAGACCACTTGCTTTGGGCATCTACTGAGGTGCGCAGTATACTCAAAATAGGAGGACACATGGGTCTAGGTGATTCAGTCATGTTGACTAATGTCGTCAAAAGGGCATGGCTATTTGCCAGTGATAAATGGGTTGAGGATCTGACTTATGCCAGGATCCATGCTGATGGTGGGAGAAGTGACTGTGCCACTATTGGCCAGTGTGTGCCTGCCATAAAGTCCAGCAGCCCTGGGTCAGTAAGCTACTGGCAGAACAGTGTCCAGTTGCCAAGCTTGGTTACCTGGAATAGCTCAAATAAAGCTGGTAGCAGAATGCAGAAGTCCAGGAAGTCATCAAAAGAAAGGAGTATAGGAAAAAGTGGGAGATGGACAAGGATAGGAAGAAATACTGATTGCTTAACAAAGAGGCTAAGAAAGTAGTTGTAATAGCAAAGAATAGAGACACCATCATCTTCTTGAACGTGACTCAGTAAGTAGCACAAATAAACAATATCCGGTTGCAAGGCAAAGAAAGAAAGAAAGATAAAGACGATAGTCACAACAACCTGCTCACCAGTCTACAGGACATCTGGAAGGAGAAAACACAACAGAAGCTGTGCTGCCCCAAACACAGACTATGATGGGATAAGAAGAGGAGCTCACCACAGAAGAAGTAAGAACAGCACTAAGGAAAGTGAATTCAGGAAAATCAACAGGCTCATATAAGGTTGGAGCAGATGTGATAAAAATGCTAGGTGAGATAAGGGGATAAATGGCTCCAGAGAGTACTCATAGCAGTGGAAAAAAAGGTGTATCACAGCTAACTGGAGAGTAATCATAGAGTGTACAAGAACAAAGGAGACAGCCATAACTGTGGGCAGTACAGGGTATCAAACTCCTGTCAGATTGCATGAAAGTTCTGGAGAAGGTGATTGATAAATAAGCGGAATAATAGAAAGAAAGATGAGAGATGAGCAGTCTGGATTCAGATCAGGATGAAGCACAACTGACCCAATGTTTACACTGAGACAGATCATTGAGAACAAGCTAGAGATGAAGAAATAGTCCTACTGGGTATTCATAGACTTGGAGAAAGCACATGACAAGGTCCCAAGAAAGCTGATTTGGGCAGTCCTGCAGTAGTTTGAATTCTCAGAAACATTGGTAGAATTAGTGCAGGCTATGTACAAGGACCCAATGATTCAAGTACAAACAGTGCTCGGTCTCACAAATGGGTTCCCTGTGAGATAGGTGTGCACCAGGGTTCAGTTCTAATCCCACTGCTGTTCATACTGGTGAAGGATTACATTAGCAAACAGACTGGAGGGCACAGATCAACAAATTTGCTGTATAAAGATGACATGGCATTTCCAGGCAGACTCTATGCAAGAACTTCAGCAAAGTATATGGGAATGGAATGCAAAACTGAAGCCATATGGGTTGAAACTCAGTACAGATAAAACATTGGTAATAGTAGCAAACTGGGAAAATCAGAAGAAGCTGAGAATTGAGATAAAAGGGAAAATATTGGAAAATTGTTGACAGCTTCAAGTATCTGGGAGGGGTGGTTGAGGAGAAGGAAAGTCTGAATGAAAGGTCAAAGTTAGAATCAGAGGGGCTGCAGCCAAATGGCACAGATTGTCAGGTGTAGTGTGTGACAGAAGAATACCAAAGAAGCTGAAAAATAAGGTGTATAAGACAGTGGTGTGAACTATACTACTGTATGGTATGGAAATCTGTGCAATAATGGCAGAGCAGATAAGAAAGCTAGAGGTGGTGGCCCTGAGATGGGTGGTAGGATGCACACTGTGGGACAGATGAAGAAATAATGACATAAGAGCAGAAGCCAAAGTAGCTGCGATTGCAGAAAAGGTTAAAGAGAACAGATTACGGTGGTTTGGGCACATGAACAGAAAAGCAGAAGACAAGCTGGTGAAGAAGATTTGGGACAGACAAGAAGAAGACAAGAGGGACTGAGGACATCCAGAAAAGAGGTGGATGGATTATGTGAGAGAAGATCTGCGACTCTCAAGCATGAGTGTTGAAGAAGGTAGGAGTGTGGCACTGAATCGAGAGAGCTGGCAACAATTAACACAACACACCAACCCATGTAGATAATGGGAAAAAGGGGGTTGATGATGATGATGATGATCTAAGTCACGGCTGCTTAAATGCCACCACTTCTGTTCATCAAGCAGTGGGATAATTTTTGGTATAGAATGAGAATGCCAATCGGTCCTTGAAACTGCAAGGTTTCAAGCAGTGTCTGTAATCCTTTCAATATCTGATATTTAGATTGTGCCTTCTTAAATTATTTCAAAAACTACTTTCAGAGAGCAAGAGGGAGAGAGAGAAGGTGTGTGTGTGTGTGTGTGTGTGTGTGTGTGTGTGTGTGTGTGTGTGTGTGTGTGTGTGTGTGTGTATGTGTGTTACTATATTTGAGTGTTAGTAGCAAAACTGGAACTTTTTTCATTTTCTGTCTTCAACTCTGGAGGACTTTTTTTGTCTTTAAGTTCTAATGAATGTTTTGGGAATAAGTACCCCTGTTATCACTCAGCAGTGTCCTAAAAACAAGCACCTCAGCTTCAATAAGTAGTTTCCTGATTTACCTTATTATGGATCAGCAGAGATTGTATGAGCCAGAATCCATTGCTGATGAATTTTGTGCTTTTCTTATAAATGAATGAAGCTATGCTACTTGTCTCTCCTTTCAGAATAAACAGGGAGTCTAAGTAAACAGTGTTCTGTACCAAAATAGTGAATCAGTCATTCAGCAAAACTATCTCTATACACATGAATTTGCCATGCAGTAGGAAGCAACCCTGGGTAATCAATTAGCAGAGTCCTGATTTTTTTAAGTAATTTTTTTGGCAATTCTGAATGCTTGTGCTGTGCTGACAAGGTCATAACAAGGCTGTAATATGCATATCCACAGCTACTGGGGTTTGGCTTTATTGGCCTGCAATTGTCCAGTAAAATGACGAAACAAGTTATGGACATTCAGAATTGCCATTTAGCTGAAACACCTGATGTTCATAAGGATCATTTGCATATATCCCATGTGCCTCTGATACAAGATGTTTGGGAGGTCACTCAGTGGAAGTTCTAGCTTTGCTGGAGTTTTCATTTTGTTTTTACTGATCACTTACTACATAGGCGATCATTGACTTCTTGCACTAAAATGTTGAGAAGTATGACTGTCTGCATAAGTGACTTGCTCAGAGTCACAGACTAGATAAATGGGGACTGAGTTAAGTGCACCAGGGTTAAAATATGTTGCATAGTAGGACCTCATTGTCTTAATCCTTTGTGACAAATTTCCACTTGGTTCACAAAAAAAGTTAAGAAAAAAAAAAAAAACATATCTACTTGTTTGGGAAATTCATATAAGTCACCATGAAGTATCCATGGGAAAGGTAGCTGATCAGGCCCAAGCTTAGTCATTCCATTTCAGGGTTACTAGTTGAATTTTATTTGTTGGCATGCAGTATGTAACCAAGCCATTGTGCAAATGGTCTGGATACTCTTAAGAAAGTTGTTTTCAGCGTGGTTTTCCTACAAGAAATTTTGGGAGGTAAGAATTCCTTCCACATTCATCGCAAAGTTTTTGAATTGCCTGTGAAATTTTATTGCCTAAAGCAGTTAAGGACAATTTCTTACCATCCACTAACAGATATTTTGTGCAGAAATTCAGCTACACTCTTAAGGATATGCAAAGGCAATTGCAAACCATTTTAAGAGTGGAGCAGGAAATAATGCACTTCATAAGTTTACATATGAGAGGAGCAGGACGAGTGCCATCCTCATCTCCTCTTTTCTTAAACTGATGTTTTTAGAAACCTATAATGTCATTAGCACTTACTACCACTCATGGAAATGTCCTAGTCTTTGGTGATTCATGGTTACCAGGCTAGACCAGATCAGTAGCTAGAACCCAAGACATCAGTAGGACCCTGAGGACCCTTTAACTTGGTGAATGCAGTTGTAACCTACTTGCAGCCCCTATGGGAGTGAATGACCTTAGGCATTCCACTCTAAGGAATATAGAACATATATTATATAAGTTACAATGTGTTAGGGGCAGGGAAGATGCAGTTCTTGAGTAACATCTTGTCCTCATCAAGAATGGTGGCTAAATATCAGGACAAATAAATTGGCTTCAACTTTTGGCTAATTTGTTTGTGTCATTCAAAGTGGATCCAATATGTGTCCGCCTTGGAAGATATAGTAAATAAGGCATCCTGCTTTAGCAAAAATGACTTGCACCTCTCCCACTAGAGATTCAGCATACTGGTAAAAACATTTGGTGTCCCAATAGTGCAATTTTATAGGCAGAGTCCACATGACAGACATTCCAATGTAACACATTCAGAATGCCCACTTACTGGATATTCCATCATTTTAAATTTGGATCCAGGCAATATCGAGGTAGTGCTATTCACTGCTTAAAGTCTCATTGGGAAGATGTCAGAACCTGAGGCACTCCTGTATCTCAAACACATCCATATCTGTGTAGTTACTGAAACCTTGTTCTAATGCAGTGAAAGCACTTCCTCTGTATTAGGATTCAGCACCTGCCATGCTTTCAGACCTAGGAATATCTGTGTGTGAATATCTGTTTTTGTCAGACATCCCATCATCTCATGACAAATTGGCCACAGACCTAACCTAGAGCTCCATGTAAAACTCAACAAAACCAACTTTTATATTATCTCTTCCTACAGATTACAGTTAGTGTTCCCAGAAGTTCATGATTACTATCTCACTGAACCTGAGGGGATTACTTTCAAACCCAACACAATCATGTTAGGTGACTTCAACTACCCAACTGTTGATTGGCATCATTACATTACAAATAATAAATATGCTCAGTATTTCTTGACATCGTTAATACAAACACCATGGAATAAATTGTAAAACTCCCCACTAGGGATTTAAATACTTTCTGTTTTGTTTTTCATAACCTAGCCCCATCCTGTACCTCAACCTTCACCACTACATTCCAGACCAGATCTGCCTACCTCTAAGCCAGTGTATCCATTTTTAAGGATATCTCTAAGGTTAACCTACAACAACTCTTAGATGATCTAGGCAAATTTCCCAGGATTTTGCATAGACCAGCTCCTGTTGGAGTAGCTTGGTATCAGTGGGGGATTGAATAACAGTACCCAGCTTACAGTCATCAGCAAAACTGGATAGCCACAGTCTTGTGGTACTGGATTTTGAAAAAAAAAATGAATGCTGAAGAGGAAAAGTCCCAGCTGTAAGCCCTGCCAGGAAGAAACCAAAGGGATTGACTACTCAATGTTAATATGATAAATTCCTGCCATGATAAATAGGCATTACTATTCAAAACATCAAGTTGCTCAGAGGAGTGAATCAAAGTCAGGGTATATGTGTCTTGCACATTTTCTAGGTTCATAGGTTCATAAGTAAGTACTAGGCTAGTAGCCCTTGCAGGCCAGTTTAAGCCTAGCCAATTTCCCTTTTGATGACTGAATTAACCTACCCCATTTGGTGTTAGATTGGCCTTTCCCATCCCATGGTCAATAATTACATATCATCCCTTGTGATAATAACTGGGCTCATACCATATATAATATGAGGGGAACTATGCATGGAGGGCAGTTCTGGAGCAAATTTTCTGCTTCGCATCCATAGATCCAAGTTGTGCTTGAATATAGACAGGGGTGATCTTTGTGTTTTTTTTTTTTTTTTTAACTCAATTTTTTATTTTCCAAATATTATAATATTTAACAATACAGTCATCAATGAAAACAAATATTATAAGCCTTTATATACACTATGTACAATTGACCTGAACAAAGGAAAAAAAATAAAAATATGAAATTAATAACAAAAATGTATAACATTCAATTAATAAAGTTGCACATTAATTAGAGTTCTGTTTTAATGTTTCAATAAGAGCAACATTTTTTCCAAGGATTGGTTATCCATGTTTTAGGAGAAATTCTCGATTCTTTTACCTTAACTTCTGATGTTGCTGTTTCTTCCAACAATCTTAAGAGTTCTTCCTTGGTTCTTGTGAAGACTTCCATTTTCTAGTTATACATTTCCTTGTCACAGCTAGTATGGACCAAAGTAGATATAGATTTTTTTTATTCATTCCAGTAGTATCATTAACATTTAAGAGGACTAAAGATTTGGTTAAAATAAAGGTATCTGTGAATATAGCTTAGAGAAAAATAATAATTTCTTCCCAGACTTTTTTTATGTTAATACAATCAAAAAACATATGAGACCAATCAGGTTTACATTTTAAAGAGCATAAAATAAAAGCAGGACTGGCAAGAGACGATAAAAGATGAATTCCATGGTGATTCTTATTGTCTCATTTTAAAGAACATCTCCAGCAAATGGATTTATCAAGTTAATTAAATTTGGCTTGTTTATCAGGTGTAATAAATGCCCTGTGAATATATTTCCAAGTAAATATTTTCCATACTTGTAAATTAAATGTTAACTTAATAGAACATAGAAGATTTGTTTTACTTTCAATTGATAGATTGGTGTGATATCCTTTTACTATTAAGTTCCAATATCTCGCATTAGGGTTAGTTTTATATGTTAACAATATTTTGTATAATTTTGAAATTAGATTTGTCCAATTATAATTGTCATAAATAACTTCAGATATTAGACTTATCAAATTTGGGCTAGTTTTATAAGGAGAATGAATAATTTTACCGTTAAGATCTTTGGCATATGATAATATGCTTTGAAGTACCAACCAATGAAATATCATATATATTCTGAATTTGTTGAATGTCTAATACTACTTGATTCTCTATATAATGTTGCCAACAAGTGAAGTTTTTCCCCTCCCATCTAGTTAGAATAACATTATGAATTTTGTTGATGAAATTCTTTGTACAGCTAAAGGGTATTATCAAGTCTAGCCAAATCTTAATATCCGTGTTAGTATATATATATATATATATATATATATATATATATAAATCTTCTGAATAAATTGTAAGTATTATTTATATAATTTAATTTAGTTGGTTTTGTTATATTATATTGAATATTAGTCAATATGTGCCACATACTATTATTTTGTTCACTTAATATACAATTTTTAATTATTTTATTTTCATTTAGAAAAATAATAGTATGCAATATTTTCCATGTTGAAGAATAATTAGGATATATCCAATTAATGATAGTTCTTAATATGGAAGCTTTTATGTATGATTCTAGATCTGGAAATTTAATTCCACCCAATTCCCAAGATCTAATATGATGAGTGTAGGCTATTCTATTTCTTTTTGGATACCAAATAAAGTTTAATAAAATTTTATTTATTTGTTTATTTCAAGATTTTCTTGTTAGGTACTATAGGAATAGCTTGTGCAATGTAATTAATTTTTCGAAGTATTGTCATTTTTATTATTTGTAATCTGTCTTCAAATCTCAAGAACATTTTATTCCAGCTTGCTATTACCATTTTTATTTTATTATGTTACAATTTATTCCTAAATATTTTATTGTGGGAACTTGTTTTCTTATAACACAATTTGTTAAAGTAAATTCTCTCTTTTTATTCAAATGCATATAATTAGATTTTCCCTTATTAAATCTAAGGCCGGATATATGATAAAACCTTTCCACTATTTCATTTGGTTTTTGTACTGATTTCTCCAAAAAAAGATACTGTGAGTAAAACATCATCAGCAAATAACATAGATTTTGAATTAAGTTGACCATATACATCTATGCCTGATATATTAGAGTTATGGCATACTAATGAGTCAAATAATTCAATTCCTAAGGCAAACAAAATGGGTGACATCGGACATCCCTGCTTTGTACCTTTGGTTATTTCAATAGCATTCGAAGTGAATGGCCCAAGTTTTACATAAGCTAGATTGTTTTTATAAACATTTTTTATTAGCGTGATAACATTAGAAGGAAATTCGAATAATTCCAAAGCCTCGAAAAGAAAGTCCCAGCTCAATGAATCAAAGGATTTTTCTATATCCAAAGCTACTATTAGAGCTTCTTGGTTGTTTCTGTTTAGGAAACCTATAAGTGTTAGTATTCTTTGTATATTATCATGTGTGTGTCTTTTAGAAATGAATCCTGTTTGATCCTCGTTTATTATATGTGTCAATGATTTTTTAATTCTACTAATATTGACATGAAGATTTTATAATTGTTGTTAAGTAGAGAAATTGGCCAATAAGATTTACAGTGTAAAGGGTCATCGTTTTCTTTTATAATGGGCATAATTAAGTAGTATTTCCATAAAATTAGAGTTGTGTTTTGTGCTAGAATTTCATTTAAAGTTCTGTGAAACAATGATATTACTGAAGATGGAAATATCTTATACAGTTCATTAATTATTCCATCAATTCCTGGTGTTTTATTACTTTTACTTTCCTTAATTTTTTGGGCAATTCCTTTTAGGGATATTTGTTTTTGAATGTCTAACTTTAACTTTTCTGGAATCGCCTTTACCTTTACTAATTTCAGGTCAAAGTTTGATGTATTAGTTAGATGTGAAATATCATTATAATGATAAGAAAAATTATGTTTAAATGCATCTAGTATATAATTTATATCCAAAACCTGTTTTTTCCTTCATATATAATACTTGTAATATTATTTTTAATCAAATGTTTCTTTAATCTTATTGCTAAATTATGCATACGTTTGGGTGATACTGCATAGGAACTAGGTTTTAACCTTTCTATAGCTATATTAAGTTTGTGAATTAGAATTTCATTATATATTTTGTTTTAAGTCTTCAGTTGCTTTTTTATGATTATTTTGTGTGTAAATAGATGAATTAATAGTGAGATCTGTTATTTGTTTTTGAATGTTACATAATTTTGATTCCCACTCTTTTAGTTAGTTTGCTTTTATACCATGAAAGAATGTTTCCATTTAGATAGGCTTTCAAGGTATCCCAGAGATTAATTATATTTGTTTCAGTAGTGTAGTTTGTCTAAAAAAAGTTGTATTTCTGAATCTAACCAAGGTTTAAATTGTTTTAATTTTGTAATGTAAGCTGGAATTCTTGACATAAAGATTCTTTTGACATAAAGATTAACTTCTTATAATTTGTATGTATTTTGAGAATTAATGAGTTATGGTCCGAAAAGGGGCAAGGGGTTATGGAGAATTTAATTATTTTTGAATTTAGTTCTTGAAATATAAATATTTTATCAATTCTTGTATGTCTCCCAAATCTGTGGTCTTGGTGTGAAAATAATAATGAATTGTTCTCCTTATAACTATATGTATCAATTAGATTTAAACTTTCTTCCCATTTCTAAAGTACCTTCCCTATAGAACTTACACGTACAGCCCTTTTGCTTGTGGTCTCTGATTTATCCAATATACAATTAAAGTCAACTCCCAAAAATCAAATTTCCTTTATACACTCTAATAATTATATCCATATGTTTTTTGATTGTCCCAACCTCAATACCTGGGAACCAATATATATTTACTAATGTCCAGAGTATATTATTGTATTTTACTATTACTATAGCTAGGAGTCCTTCTTTTTCTTCATGTTTGTAAATGATCTGGGGTATAATGACATTTTTTTCCATAAAATTAAAGTTCCCTAGTCTTTTTATTTTATGAAGAGTGAGATAAGATCATATATTCATTAGGATTCCAGATATAGGTATCATTTGTTTTAAAATGAGTCTCTTGAAGAAATACTACTTGTACTTTATTTAATTTCATATATCTTAATAAATTAGATATTTTCCTTGGATTGTTTAAACCTTTAGTGTTTAAGGATAAACTAGTTAAGTCCATTCCCAGTGTTTAATTTTACGTCATATTTGTTTTGTATTATAATTTTGTAATACCATACAATATGTATAATGTGTAACTATTATGTTAATAATTCTCATTGTAGTCAATATATTAATTTTAGACAAATAACTTAAATTATAGTTTAGTTCAGGCCAATAAAAAAAAAACGTAAAAATAAAAATGCCAAAATTAATTGCATAACAACAAGTATACACAAGATTAGTTCAGGCCAATAAAAAAAAGAAAAATGCCAAAACAAATTGCATAACAACAAGTATACCAATATTTTTGGAAACCCTCTAATGTACATGAAGTGTAATACACTTACAATCTGCTAGAAGAGACGAATTCTAACAGATTGCCTATCATAACTTCCCCCATGCAAAAGGAAAGAAAAGAAAAAACAAACCCCTTTCGAGCGCCAGTTACCTTTTCTCTTATCTTGGAGATTTAACAATATTAGATAAGGAAAATATAAAAAACAAACACAAATTTATAATTTTCACACTATAACAATTAATAATGAGTTAACATAGAGTATGGAAATGAATATTGATTTAGTAATACAATTTAAATTTAGATTAGATTAGACTTCTTTTTCAGACTATAACAATCCTATCATGCACTACTTAAACACTCATAAAGTAAAATCTCATTTATATCACAGTATTTGTTGCTTAACATTAGTTCTCTTTAGACTGAGAGAGATGTATATACATATTATTAGTTTCCATTATTATGATATGACCAATACAAATGAGAGGTCATTATCGACTTGGATCCCCAGGTCTCTGATTACTTTTTCTGTACTCAGTGGGTTACCGCCTATGTGATCATTTGTGGGCACTTTGTTTTTCCCAAAGGGGATGACTATACATTTTTTGGCATTTAGTTTAAGGCCATGTCTCCGGCACCAGTTGTCCATTTCAGTAAGGCCTTTCTGTAGGATGTATGTGTCAGCTGGTGTATCAACTATGGCGCCTAGTTTGCAGTCATCTGTGAACTTTGTCAGCCACAACCCACCCATGTTTGCTTTCACATCTGAGAAATAAATGCCGAACAAGAGGGGTCCCAGGACAGAGCCCTGTGGGACACCACTTGTCACTGGCTTTGAATCTGACATGGCTCCAGCGATTTTGACTTTATGGGTTCTATCCTTTAGCCAGTTTGCCACCCATCTTGTGACATATGGATTTACATTTAAGCTGTTGAGCTTGTCTATGATGCCAGAGTGGGGTATTGTGTCGAAAGCTTTAGCCAAGTCCAGGTAGGCTATATGGACTGCTTTGCCCTCATCAATGTCTCTAGTGACTGTTTTGAAAAAGTCAACCAGGTTTAAAAGGCAGGATCTGCCTTTTACAAAGCCGAACTGGGTGGGATCAAGTGTTTGTAAGTCCCCAATGTCTCTGTTTATTAGTTCCATAATGATTCTTTCCATAGCTTTGCAGACCAGGCTGGTTAAGCTTATGGGGTGGTAGTTACCAGGGTCAGTTGAGGTGCCTCCTTTGTGGAGTGGGACTATTGTTGCTGTACGGCAGTTTTCAGGTACATATCCTGTAGTAAGGCTAAGGTTAAATAGCATTTTTATGTGCGGGTTTAGCTCCTCTTGGAGTTCTCGTAGCACACAACCCGGGATACCGTCAGGTCCCATTGATGCTGTGTTTTCAGTGTGCAGGAGAGTGTTTATCTGAAATAATTGTTATGTCATATACTGCCAGACTAAAGAAACTCCAACTCTATTCAGTAGCATACCGCCTACTCAGAGGTGATCTGTGCCTGATGTACAAGGCCATGTCCAATCAGGAATTGATGGACATGCTCCACCTCAAAAAATCCAAATCCATCAGAACCACAAGAACTAAAGATTTGAACCTCAGCACAAATATGAATAGGACATGCTGGAGGGACAGATTCATAACTCAGAGGCTTCCCATACTCTGGAACAGAATCCCAGTTTATGTTAGGCAGAGCCCCTCACTGACTCTCTTCAAGAGAAATCTTGACGAGTGGATGGGAGATCGTAGGTTTACCCCAGGGGTCATCTCTGTCTCACTACTAGACAGAGGCACAGTAAACTAATTCTATTATGTAAGGGGGTCTTCACTGTGTCACTACTAGACAGAGGCACAGTATTCTAAATCTATTCTGTACACTTTTGTACCATTACATGGGGTGGAGAAAGCCACATTACTATGGCTAGGCTTATAAATGCCCCAGGGCAGATAGCCTAGTACCAAACTATGAAACTATGATGTAGACTTAGAAATGTGTCAATGAGTGAAGATAGATACAGACAAGTCTATTCAGAACACTTGAATCATACTACAAAAACTATGCAGTCCGTAGATTGAACCCATGGTGTTGTGTTCACTAGAGATGACAATGTAAACATGTTTAAGTGAACAATACATATAATAACCTTTAACCAGCAGATTAATAATTCATAAAAAACATTAGAATGAGATTTAAACATATTATTTTCAATCAAATGTTTCTTTAATGTTATTGCTAAATTATGTATATGTTTGGGTGATACTGCATAGGAACTAAGTTTTAACCTTTCTATAGCTATATTAGTTTTGTGAGTTAGAATTTCACTATATATTTTGTTTGTCTTCAATTGCTTTTTTATGATTATTTTGTGTGTAAGTAGATGGATTAATAGTGAGATCTGTGATTTGTTTTTGAATGTTACATAATTCTGATTACTACTCTTTTTGTTTGTTTTTATACCATGAAATCATTTTTCCATTTAGATAGGCTTTCAAGGTATCCCAAAGATTAATTATATTTGATTCAGTAGTGTAGTGTATGTCTAAAAAGAGTTGTATTTCTGAATATAACCAAGGTTTAAATTGTTTTAATTTTGTAATGTAAGCTGGAATTCTTGAAATAAATATTAACTTCTTATAATCTGTATGTATTTTGAGAACTAATGAGTTATGGTCTGAAAAGGGACAAGGGATTATGGAGAATTTTATTATTTTTGAATTTAGTTCTTGAGATATAAAAATTGTATCAATTTTTGTATGTGTCCCAAATCTGTGGTCTTGGTGTGAAAATAATAATGAATTGTTCTCCTTATAACTATATGTATCAATTAGATTTAAACTTTCTTCCCATTTCTAAAGTAGCTTCCCTATAGAACTTACACATACATTCCTTTTGCTTGTGGTCTCTGATTTATCCAATATACAATTAAAGTCACCTCTCATAATCAAATTTCCTTTATATACTCTAGTAATTAGATCCATATGTTTTCTGATTGTCCCAACCCCAATACCTGGGAACCAATATATATTTACTAATGTCCAGAGACTATTATAGTATTTTACTATTACTATAGCTAGGAGTCCTTCTTTATCTTCATGTTTGTAAATGATCTGGGGCATAGTGACATTTTTTCCATAAAAATTAAAGTTCCCCTAGTCTTTTTCTTATATGAAGAGTGAGATAAGATCATATATTCATTAGAATTCCAGATATAGGTATAATTTGTTTTAAAGTGAGTCTCTTGAAGAAATACTGCTTGTACTTTACTTAATTTCATATATTTTAATAAATTAGATATTTTCCTTGGATTGTTTAAACCTTTCGTGTTTAAGGATAAAATAGTCAACTCCATTCCCAGTGTTTAACTTTACATCATATTTGTTTTGTATTATAATTTTGTAATACCATACAATATGCATAATGTGTAACTACTATGTTAATAATTCTAATTGTAGTCAATATATTAATTTTAGTCAAATAATTTAAATTATAGTTTAGTTCAGGCCAATAAAAAAAAGAAAAAAGAAAAATGCCAAAATTAATTGCGTAACAACAAGTATACAAATATTTTTGTAAACCCTCTAATGTACATGAAGTGTAATACACTTACAATATGCTAAATGAGAATAATTCTAACAGATTGCCTACCATAACTTCCCCCATACAAAAAGAAAGAAACAAAAAAACGAATCCCTTTCGAGCTCCAGTGTACCTTTTCTGTTATCTTGGAGATTTAACAATATTAGATAAAGAAAATATAAAAAACAAACACAAAGTCGTTATTTTCACAATATAACAATTAATAATGAGTTAACATAGTGTATGGAAATGAGTATTGATTTAGTAATACAATTTAAATTTAGATTAGATTAGACTTCTTTTTCAGAATATAACAATCCTATCATGCACTACTTAAACATTCATAAAGTAAAATCTCATTTATATCACAGTATTTGTTGCTTAACATTAGTTTTCTTTAGACTGAGAGTAGTGTATATACATATTATTAGTCTCCATTATTATATGATTATATGACCAATACACTAATAATTATGTCAGATAAACACTCTCCTGCACACTGAAAATATATTATAACTGAGTGGCGTAGACTTAGAAATGTGTCAATGAGTGAAGATAGATACAGACAAGTCTATTCAGAACACTTGAATCATACTACAAAAGCTATGCAGTCCATAGGATGAACCCATGGTGTTGTGTTTGCTAGAGATAATAATGCAAACTTGTTTGAATGAACAATACATATAACAACCTTTAACCAGCAGATTAATGATTCATAAAAACATTAGAAAGAGATTTAAACATATTTATACCTATTTTCAAAACAGTATATAAATGTTAAATGAAACATATTAAATTCCTAGATTCATAGATTTATTGAACACTCCAGGTATTGAAATGAATGCAGTTAAAGATGTGTTTTTAAACAGTTTCTGTTGTGAAACTATCAGTTAATTGTCTACAATTTGCAGGAATAGAAATCAAAACAATTTTTTCATAGTTTCATAGGTTAGTATTAGGCTAGCTGCCCTTGCAAGTCATTGTAAGCCTAGCCACTTATCCCTTTTGAGGCTCAAACCCTGCACCTTGTCTTTGTAAGGCAAACACCTTAACCACTAGGCCACCCTCCCAATGAAAGTATTGATATGTGACTTGAATAACTGAGTATGTCTGAGTGGTCTAACTAAAAGACAATTACATTAAGATGGTCCATTCAAAGATATCTCAACTATTAACAGTAGCTCTTATATGAGTGTATATGTAAATTCCTAAATATAGAAAAACTATCCTACAATATATAAAGTCATCAATAGTTCAGTTACTAATAAATTTTGGATTAAAACATTTAATTTCTCTTAAATGCCTTTCTTTTCTATAATCTAGATGAATGTTTGTAGTTTTGAAGTTTATCAGACAGGAAGACTAGAATAGCGGCCTTAGCGCAGCTGTCTTTAGATGTAAAAATCATTCGAGAACACAGCAGTATGTCTTTGTGTACACAAACATATCAGTACAAACATCACCAACATTAGTAACAATCAGTGATGTACAGTGCTGAGTATAAATTATTCCTGGACAATGAATATAGTAACAGTCCCTATGTATCATTCATATGCTTGCTATTAGGGACAAATGAGGGTTGGGAGGATGGCCTAATGGTTAAGATGTTTGCCTTGCAAACACAAGGTACAGGGTTTGAATCTCACAGGGGATAATTGGCTAAGCTTGCAAGGGCAATTAGCCTAGTACTAACCTGTGAACCTATGAAAGCATGACCATATTCAGTTTATTTTGTATCCACCCACAAGTGTATTAGTAGCAAATTAAAAGGAAAAATGGAGAAGGACAACATTAGACCATAGAGATCACTCACTGATGATGAAACAAAAGCAAATTGCTCTGAGAAGTAGCCATGTGGATGAATTTATAAACTGCTTAATATGAATGCATAGTTATAATATCAGTTCATATTATGAGAATATCATTACTAAATATTAAGCATAATGCTAATCAAGGCAGAGCACTACTGAAGTTGTTCTGCACAGCTGCAGTTTCTTAGAATCTTTACAATGGATACTTTATCAAAGACTGTGTCATGTAGCAAGATGCATGAGTAAGCAGATTCCCTTCCCTGTTATTAAATTGTTAAAAGTAGTGGCACTCTAAGAAAAGCAAAACCTATTAAGCTGGACAGTGCCTTAAGAAGTCTCTCTATCTCATATCTATTTAATTAGTGCTGTGCTTGAATCCCCTCATCATAAATTACAATTTACAAATCTGCCTTATTTTACTATTTGAAGCAGAAGCAAAAACAAACCATAAAAGCATTTCCCAGAGACTAGCTACTGTAAGGAAATAAAGATGGAATTTTAGGGTGAACTCATTTTACCAACCATCTCACTAAGAAACTAATTACATTATTATTTAAACAGTTGTCAATATTCAATAAAAATATCATCTGCATAATAGTCAGCTATACAGCTAATGTTTGTTGAATTAAAGGCAGTTTATGTTATAAAGCCCTGCCTTAACCAGATGTGTAGCATACAAAATATCATTTAGCATTTGCGTTTCTTAGAAACCAATGTCTGTAAATGTGTAATTCAAAATATTCTCAGAAGAATGTGCGACATCTAAATTGCTTTATTACATTAATTTATGTGCAGTTTTACTATAGGTTTCCCTTACTGACTATTTCCACCTTAAATCCTTCACAACAAACAAGGAAAGTACTGTTGTGAGGAAGACGGTACATAAAAGTGAGTGTACTCTTTCACAGGGCTTCCGGTCATTCGTTCTCTAACTAAATTACAAATAAACTCATCTCCCTTTGGTTTTTATGAAAAAAAAAAAAAAAAAAAAACTCTTCGGAAAGTCGGATAAATGGAATTAACCACTCCACTACTCACAACTCTATACACCGTGATGGTACAGCGGTAGCGTTGTTGCCTCACAGCAGGATAAATGGAATTAACCACTCCATTAGTCCCAACTCTATACACCGTGGTGGTACAGCGGTAGCGTTGTTGCCTCACAGCAAGAGGTTCTCCTGTTGAATTCTCGGCTGAAGTGCCTTCTGTGTGGAGTCTGCATGTCCTCCCCGCGGTCGAGTGGCCTCCAAAAGACATGTGTGAATGGGCGTGCCTTTGCTGAAGGTTGGGCATCGGGCTGGCAACTCAGCACCATAAAAATCGACTGCCAATCATTAGCAGACCGGATTTCTGCTGTGGTGACCCCTAACATGGAAAAGCTGAAAAGACAAACAACTACTCGCAACTCTATATGAACGTGAATGTGCGAACTGACAGAGTTACAACGGAATATTGTGCTTCTATGTAAAAGTACTGTGTTTTGACTTCACTCTTCTTTCCCCTTCTAATAGAGTGTGAAGAACTCACAGTATCTACAAAGTGACATGCTCTAAATGGGATTATTTGATTCAAAGTGTGCAAGATAAGCTTATTAACTTTTTTTTTTTTAAATGGAAACTCTAACTGATGCACAAGATTGTTTTAAATGACCCAGTAATGGAACTTAATGACTCTGTTTCTTTCACATTTAAAAATATGACTATCTATATTACAGTAAAATGTGAATTTGAAGTGTAGTGAAGTCAGTAACCCACAGAAACTATAATTAAAAGTTTTCAATTCCTGTTGTACGACAATGAGGTGAACTAAGTGTACTATTAATAAAAGGGAGATGAGAGAAAAAAAGCATTTGTGTAGATGTTATCTCTGTTCTTCCTTTATATATAGCTAAATATATTGAAGTGAAAGATAACAACTGAACCTGGTTTTCCTCACTTACTATGAATGAAATGTAATTATATTTCTAGGTGTCACTCTAATTTATAAAAACATTTAACATTTTCAGGCACAACCACTAAATTTGTGATGAGTATGTTGCAGAAAATATAAGTTTAAGAAAAAATATAAATTTCATAGAGAATTATAGACAATATAATAGATAAAATACATACATTTTGAGGTAAAGTCCAGAAGTCTATATCTTTGTTGAATCTTTGAGAGATTTGGAAGACTGTGTAGTTTTAGAATCAGTTCTTTCTTTCTTTTTCCTTACATCAGACCAAGTTTTTTTTTTCTGGGGATCTTTTCAGATCGGTTGATACAGCCTAGTCCATCTCTTCAGGAATTGTGATGGTATTATTATTCTTGATGAAGGTAGAGGCATCTTCAATGTTGTTAAAGGTTCTCAAGTCATTTGAATAGAAAATTCTGATTCTAGCAGGATATACCATTTGCGCTTTTATTTTATTTTGCTTGAGAAGTTTCACTAATGGCCAATTTTGTTTTCCTTATTTCTAACACTTTTGAAGAATAATCATTGTCAAATCTAATCTGACTCTGTTTATATGTTATGGGACTTTTTCTCCAGGCAGTTTTTAAAATGAGCTCTTTATCCAAGAAGGACAGGAACTTTACCACAATTGATCTTGGTGGTGCATTAGGTGACGAGGGTACAGATTTTTCTATGGCTCTGTGAGCTCTCTCTATTCCATTTGATAATCCCTCTTTTAAATCAAGCACCTCAGAAATCCAGGAATTCAAATAGGTGATGATGTCTTCTCCCTCAGTTTTTTCTGGAAGACCAAATATTCTTATATTAGTTCTCCTCTCCCTATTCTCTAAATAATCCACTTTGTTAAGTAGTCAGTTATTTTGGTGAAGTAAGAATTCTGATTTTCCTCTTTGAGTCTCCCATCTATGCCATTTAGTGATGTCTCCATATCAAGTAATTTACTTTGTTGTTGCTGTAGTATTTCTTTCAGTACATCTGTTTGCTTTTGGCAGTTTTCCTTGAGACTTTCCAAGTTATCAGTAAATATATACATTTTCAATGACAGTTCATGTAATGTGGAAGGCATCAGTTGAATCTCCTTCTTCAGGGTAGTTTCTGAGTGAGAATTCTTTAAACTAGCTATTACCATACAGTTGTGTTGTTCTCCAGTATATTTTGACAGGAAAAACTCAATAATATTTCTTGACATTTGGTAGAGTTGTAGTTCTTTAGTTCCTTAATATTTTTTTGCTATTTCTGGTTAATGTTTCCCTGCTTTCTAGTACTGTTTTATGGAGCTCTAAAAATGCTGCTTATCTGTTTGCCTTCTAGGCTCCACCCCCAGGTGATCTTTGTTTAATGTGGATGGGGAGTCTGTTCCAGACTCAGTCTTCAATATGGTGCTTAGTCTGGGACTTTAGAGGATGATATAGCATTTTCAAAGCATGTCTCACATACCCAGGTGCAGAAAATCTGATGCGCATTGCATAAATTTGGAGAAATTTTCATATATAAATCAGGATGTACCTAAACAGCCAAACAGAATGATCTGATGGTCAATAATACAGACCCTCAACAGGATGCTTTAATTAAGTTATGTGTATCTAAGAGTTTGAAGTCCATGGATCTAGCCAGTAGTACTGTTTTCTATGAAGACTGATGTCAGCAGGTTCTGCATTCATCAGTCAGTGGTGTAACAGGTAGGAGGCACAGTTTCTATCATGCTGGAAGATAAGGAAGTTGTGGGTTCTATTCCCCAGATACTTGGATTAATATTCATTTACTGATCTTGCATTGCAGCAAAAGGGCAGTGGATGGGTACTCACTTCCTGATTGGCATCTTTCAGATAATACATGAAACCAAGATCCCATCTGCCTGACTTGGTTATAGCTGATGTAAATATATAAGACCTGATTGCATTTATTAAACAGCATACGGGAATTTCCTCCGTGCCCTGGACAAATTGCCCCTAGTCTGTATAAATACCACTTCGTGTTTCACCTGAAAGTAAACCATTGCCTAGTGGGACCTATTCAGTCAACAAAAGCTAAATGAACAAATAATATAAACTGACAGAAACAATATAGTCATATATGGTAGAGATGCTTACCCAAGCTTGGAGCAGATAAGTCTCTCATGTGGCTGCCAGGTACAAATTAAGGACCATATGGCACTTCTTCTTGACCCCCAAAGGAAGGGCAAACATTATCTGTTAGAGAATTTGAGTTTTATGAATTTGTCAATGTGTCACTTGGGTTGAAGAATGAAGGAGCATTTCCAAGTGTAATTGCAATCTGACAGGACATGAAAATACTGTTGTTATCTGCATGGGTGATACTACTGTTGTTATCTGCATGGGTGATACAGCATTCTACAGGAAGATGAGCTAAGATCCTCTAGGGAACCTTCAACTAACTGACAACTTCACTGTGAAGTTCATTCAGTTAGAAAAAGTCAACTAAAAATCACTTTCAGCAAACCTGCCTTCACCCACTTCCTACTGTTGTGAGACTGTGCAGTATATTTTGGGGGGTGTAAGGGACTTGCCCCCCCCCACACACACACACATGTAGTGTGCATAGAAACTTGGCTCTTAAAATGCTTTCTTTTTGTTTAGCTAAAAGTAGCTTTCAGCAGAATTTTCCCTAATAAATGGTCTTCACTGAAAAGCCATCAATAAGTCAACATGAACATGTCCTAACAATATGAAAGCCATCCTGACATGGCCTAATCCTGATTGCAAGAGACAAGAAACAAAATTTAATGTTCCCTTATTACATCACAGTGACCACTTCTCTTACTGACATGACTAGCAAGAACAAGCCAATTAAAGGAGTACCGCACCCACAGACTCAAAAAACATATTTAAAACATCATGGCATGATGTTTCCTACACTTTAACAGCACTCTGGGATTATTTACAGGATTTTAAATATTTTTATATGTAATTCCAGACTCTGTCCACCTGGAGGCTGGCATTTTGATGTGGTTTGGATAAATCAGGTTGCCATCCAGTATCCCAGAAATCATTGTTTGGCTCAAAAATATTACATCATGCAGGCCTCCGTTTGCCTAAAGTTCCTGTCATTTCATAGATGTTGCATGCGTACAAAGTACCAAGTAAAATAGAACAGTGTAAGTAACATTCCCTGCTGCTGAATGACTACTTAAAACAGAAACAGTGCAAATGCCACAGAACACACTCAAAGTGATGTTTACTGCTGCCTTTTTTTCTAATTTAGTTTAAATGGCACTAATTTGTGAGACAATGAATTCCAGTCCATTTATTTCTCCCCTCCCCCATAATACTTGGCTTCCCTAGCTGTCAAAGTCCTGAGGGTAATTTGACCTGGTAATTCCATTGTTTGGCAGATCTCAGCAGGGTGCTTGACTCATGTAATTTAATCTTTGCTCTAGTATTTCCCTTGTTAGACGGGACATTTTTTTGCTGCACTATAACCATGGCCTTACTTGACTGCAATCACATCCAGTAAGGTCTTGCACCAAGGAGCTAAAGAATAAAACATTTATACTATTAACCACTTTAGATCTTTATTAATTTAAGTGTTAAGGTATCACTTCATGCTTCCACCTTGTTAAAAATTGAGATTTACATGTGCAAAGTGTGTTGGTATGCAGTGTTTGCCTTCATATGTTTTTACTCCACTGGTTGATTTGCAAAAAAAACCTTTTGCAGTGTCCCTGGATTTGTCTTTGTACATACAAACCACATTGCTATATTTTCGCCTTCATTTTTCTTGTGTCCAGAAGTCACTTATAACAAAGTCAATTTTTTATTGTTTTTTTTTTTTAAATAAAGGACATCAAGGTTAGCTTACCTTGAATCAGATAATGGATGCCACTGCAAAGAATCACTGTTGAAATATTTGTGTATGGACAAAATCCCTTACTAAATCTATTTGCCAGCCTCCAGTTCAATTGGTGCTATGGCTTTAATATACTGGTGTGTTTGATCATGCCTTCTAAATATCTCCACCATTACATACCAGTTTTGCAGTGTAGTAAGCACCCGACATGCCCATACACCTTTAGCCATCAATATGCAGCTACTCCTGATCATGTAAGTATGTGAATTCATTTTCAGACTTAAGGTGTGGAAGCTGCACTGAATAATTCTAGGTGCTTGTTCAGGTTTCACATGGTGCTTGCTTAGAGCTACTCTCATGTTAAGCCACTACGAATATGTTGCACTGCCACCTCTGATACCAGGGTAATGTTTTAATCTTTCTATTCCCGCACTGCACACTAGCAGTATCTCGTGCAAATACAACAGAGAAGTATGCAAACAATACACCACTTAAGCATCATTTGCCATGCAGAATGTACAAGTATGCACACCAAATTTCTGTGTTTCCAAACATTGGTGTTACTATACTACTACTAAATAAAATGAACAGCACTCAGGCTGGGGGAAGGACAAGGGAGCCATGACATCACAGAATAGGTGGGTCTTATTATTTTAATTAGAATCAGATGACGGCTGTGGTGATGTCACTTTGGGGGAGGGAACTGATTTAAAAAAAAAAAAAAAAAGTACCTGCACTGCCTGGCCTCGATGATGTCAGTAATTGGGTGACTCCAGCAAGCTTTTTTCAAATGTAAGAGAATCATTTTGTAAGTGAAACCATCACAGTATGAGAATGTAGGCTTCTGTTACAGAAGTAAGGGGAATTATAAAAATTGTAAATTCTTTATTGTTGTTGCTTTACAGAGGACAATGTAAATAGGGAGGAAAAGGGCCGTGAAGTTTAGGAATACATTAGAGAAACCTGTTGTACTCCTTTAAGTTATTTTCTCTGTGGCCTCTAAGCAGGCTTCTCAGAATGTTTTAAAAACTGTTGAAATAACTTGCCATACAAGTCAGTCCTGATAAGAGTCAGGAGGTTGTTATACAGCTGGATATTTCAGACCATCATCCAAGGGTCATGCTAAACAGTGCTATTAATTTTATTATGGAAAATATATACTAACACTGACAAAAAATTTAGTCACTGTTTAGGCCCTTCAAAAACAACCTACATGCTTCTCTTTATTAGCAGGCAATTTAAATTTGCCACTGTAATCCTTTGATATGTTTACACTAAAGCATTGGACAAAACACTAATTGATAAGGTACCGTTTTATTTATTCAAGTATTTTTAGCAGGTATATGATTCTGGACTACTAGGGTGTCTTTTCAGTAATGGCTTAATTACTATAAAATCACGAATGAGCACAATTACAGTACAATATTAGAAGCAATAAAAAGCTAGACGACACAACTACATACAAAAAGTACTTAATAAAGCACAAAACAAAATATGCTCCAAGTAATGTAGTGGTGCAAGGTTAACAGAGCATTTGAACAATTTGTATTGTTATTTGACTAATCCAGTGCAACTACATTCATGTTGCTGTTGTACAGGTAATTTAAATTGTTTGGTGAAAATGGTAAGTGTAGGACATTGATAAAGGGTGCTAGTAGATGGCTCTAAGAAATAGGACCTAGGTGGCAGAAGCAAGGTGACCATTATGTTACAGGACCTAAACTGGGACACTTAAGCTGCAGCTTATTTATAGGCATACAGCCCTACACTAATCCCTGCATCCTACATGTGGAACATGCCTTGCAACAATAAATTCAAAGATTCTAGGGGACATTTTTACAAAAATAGGGACCGAGTTTAAATATTCCTTTTCTAACCTTAGAAAGTTGTTAGAACAACAGGATTTTGTGTTAGCATGCATTTTCTGAAGGCTACAACTCAAAAGTATGACATTATTTAGTTGGTTCAGTCCTCAGTGATTTACCAGAAAATTATGAGGATCAGATGCGATGCACCAAGGGAATTGACTACATGGGAAATTTGCTGAGAAAATCATTTTCTTCTCTCTTCATTACCAGTGTGTCTGTTACACAGAACACATTCTATGGAATCCACATGGTGTGATACATAGTAGTAAATAATGGGGGGGGCAAAGGACCAAAAATAGGGACACATTTTAAATATTGCTTTTGCAAACTTAGAAAGTTGATAAAATAACAGGTTTTACATTAGCACACATTTTCTGAAAGGTATTAAGTCTGAAACTCAAATGTATGTCAATATTTTCTGACTTAAATACTCAATGATTTGCCAAGTATTTGCTAGAAAACCATAATTTTATGAGAAATTGACCAAAAATATGAAGCAAAATCGGGTTCCTATTACATGAATGTCATATGGTCGACACCATATGATCGAACTTTGAAAAGTTTGAAGGTTAATTTAATGGCGCTGTACAGTGTAGAATGGGAGAATTTCCCTTTTCTGCACTGAAGTGCGATCTCGGAGTTGGTATATTTAAGTAGGAGGGGTGTGGGAGGTGAAGGGGGGGCTTGCCCCCCTGCTCGGAGCGTTAAGGTAACTTTTATTTATTTATTTTTTGCTGCTTTATTATATATTCAAAGTTTCAAACTTCGATCATATGTTGTCAAACATATGGGATTCGAAGATTTGAAACTTCTACTATATAATATAGACCCACAAAAGTCTGGAAATTCTGCAAAAATCTGTTCAGTTAAGGGCATGCCTCTCAACTTCCCAGCACAAGAAATCTGGACAAAGCCAAAAATAATGGGGGAACAAAGGCCCAAAAATATGGATACATTTTAAATATTGCTATTATAAACTTAGAAAGTTGCTAGAATAAAAGGTGTTGTGTTAACATGAATTACCTGAAGAATATGACGCTCAAATGTCTAGTTATTTATCGACTTCAACCCTTAATGACTTACAAAAAAATCACAAGTTTTATGAGGAAGAGACTTAAAATATGAGTCAAAAATCTTGACATTCTGTGAAAATCTGAGAAGTATGATTAAGAGGTATGATCGAGAATGAGAGAGTGAGAGCGACAGACTGTGTATGTGAGAGATCAGGAGAGAGTGAGAGCAATCGTGAGTTAATGCATATATGAATGAGGAATTGAGTGTGTGTGTGAGAAATTGGGAGAGAGTGAGAGCGATGTGTGAGTGACTGCATGTATGAATGAGGGAGTGACTGTGTGTGAGAGATCGGGAGAGTGAGAGCGATCGTGTGTGAATGAATGCATGTATGAATGAGGAAGTGACTGTGTGTTTGTGTGTGTGTGTGTGTGTGTGTGTGTGTGTGTGTGTGTGTGTGTGTGTATCATGGATATAACTCTCCCACCACCTGCCTTTTCTATATTCTTACTGTGGACCTAACAGAATATTTTTTTGTCCACAAAACTGCCTGAAGTTTTGATTTTGGTTCACTCACTGAAGCAGCACTACAAATGCCAGAAACCATTCAGGCTAAACTGGGACATTTCTGCTTCCCAAAAACAATGTTTGGGATTCCAGGACAGAGACCTCCAAACTGGGACTGTCCTGGAAAAACTGGGACTGTTGGTCACCTTGGGCTCTCTTACTACATACAAGTAAAAAAAAGAGGGAGAGACAGTGTCACAACATTGGACACAGAAGATCTGACCGGTCCAGAGTAATGTTTAATGGAAATTCATCAGTGCTTACAGTAGACCATATAAAGGAGCTTATACAAATGTGTGCTAAACTGACATATAACATTTTGTTTAATTGGAAGTCAGCTTGTCTGCTTGATTGCATGGCAATGGCAGAGCTTCCTGCTGACTCCAACAATAAAGTGACATATAAGATGTTGTAATGTTTGGAGATTTAGCATGTTACTGGCAGAGGTGCAGCCAGTGATGAGAAGTAAGTATTCAAGGGTGGGAAGAAATGCACCCATACCCACTGCAAGCATGCTTATACTATTGCATGGGTACAGTATACATGCAGTTTTGTTGCTACATTATGGATATGAGTGGAGAAATAAGGGATGGTTCAAGCCAGATTTGAAGATATTTTACAAAATGCACAACTTTTAGAAGACCACCATCTGAAGAGGTACGATTCCATGTCTCATATATAAGTTTTGTTTTTACTTCCCTTGGTCCTTCTCCCCCTGCACAGCATCTGCCTGTGCACATTGGGCTCCATTCACTTACAACCCTAGATGCCCCAATAACTCCTCACAGGCAGCCCTGGTCATATCCCTTCACAAGGGGGGATCTCCAACTCTTCCAGAAGTGGATCTAATGGAATCCCATTTGTTAGCTCCAGGGATTTAGAGATCTGATAGGGAATTGCGTTTGTGGAGCCAGGAGACTATGTGAATTCGGAGGGCAGGTCAGCATCCCTATGACTTGAACCAGCTACTACAATGATAATATATAGTTCCTGCACCCACCCATCCACCACCCTACAGTCCTGGTAAGATAGTCAGTCAGATTCATGGCCTGCACCACCATCATCAGAATCTGTCTGCCCTCTCCTGGGGTAGGAGTGCTGCCATCAGCCACCAACAGTCAAGCCCATTTCTGAACATCAGTCAGTGAAATTTCAGGCTGGCATCATGGTGGCTGAGTATTGAGATATGCCTCACATCTTCAGGGTTGAGGGTTCTTCCACCTTCTTCATTTTAGTAGTAAATCTAGAAGCTAAACAGCAGGTGAGAACAGGGGGTGGAAGTAGAAGTGATGAAGGAGAGGGAGGAGTTAAGTGGCGTGTCCTATGAAAAAGCAATTGCAGTAAGATTTTTGATATAGGCGCCTTTTGAATTGTGATCTGAAAGTGGGGAAAACAAGACTTCTTTCAGGTGAGGAGGAAGGGATTGCCACAGTTTGGATGCAGGAATGGAGGAGTGGTTGGTATAGCGCAGTTAAGTGTGGAGGTTTGGAGTGTGAGATTCAATTGGGAGATTTGCAGGTTCTATTGGGTGGATTTAATATGGAGTTTTGCAGCAAAATCTGGTAGGGCAGATGGGTGAAGTAGTTTTAAAAGAAGAGACCCTAGGAGTAGCTAGTGTAAGAGACTGGTAACCATCTGGCTTTGGTGAG
Source organism: Protopterus annectens (assembly GCF_019279795.1). NCBI lineage: Eukaryota > Metazoa > Chordata > Ceratodontiformes > Protopteridae > Protopterus > Protopterus annectens. Next base: position 1,136,322,432 of record NC_056727.1, on the reverse strand, counting down.
TGTGGTACAGTGGTGCTCCTGGGGGGATTGGAAATGATTCAGCAGATTTTGTTTTGCAATGGACTATAAAGTGAGTTTTTTTTTTTTAGAGGCTGTGGCTATGATGGTGAGCCCACATTCAAGCTGAGCAAGAAGAATTAATTTTCCTATTGCAGCTCTAAGAGGTCTGGAGAGAAAGGTAGACATTTTCCAGGATAAAATAAAGGGATTTGATCTTTTTCCTGGCGCGTCCATCGTGGTTATGGAAGATAAGTGACTGGTCCAACCATGAACCTAGGTATTTAAAGAAAATGTTTATTTCTATTGGGTTACTACTGAGATCTGCAATGCTGAGATATTTTAGGAATTTTTTGCAGCTTTTGTGAAGTTCCAAATACCGTATGTTTTGTCTTGGAGGGGTTAATGATGAGCTTATAGCTGTTTAGCTAAGAATTAAGAGAGTGGAGATCAGACTGATGATGGGTTTGAATAGCTGAAGGCAAGAAGGTTAATCAAAGGATAATTACATCATAAACATAAAGACTGATAGGAAGGTTAGGGAGTTCAGAGGAAGTTTGGTAATAAAGACTGAAAACAACAATTGGGCGAGTATGGAGCCCTGGGACACTCCTTTGGTAAGGGGAGATGGAGGTGATGGGATGAACTGATTTTGACTCTAAAACTCCTATTTGTTAAAAACCCTTGGAACCAGCTGACAATGTTGGAGCTAACACCATCTTCTAGGAGGGTGTAAAGGAGCAGGAAGTGGTAAGTAAGATAAAAAGCTCCAGTAAGGTCAGTGAAGAGTGCTGAGAAGGATCTCATCTGTAATTGACCAAAGAACTGTAAATCTGCTCTGGCCAGCTCAAAATCCATGCGGTTTAAGAAAGAACACATGGTACTGTTGAATGTAAGTGGGCAGTTGGTTGTGGATTAATTTATGAAGTATCTCACAGATGTAGGGAGGATGGAGATTGGGCAGAAATAGGAGCCATTCTTTAACTGAGTTTGTTTTGGAAGGGGTTTAACAAGACCAGTTTTCCAAATGTCTGGTATTGTTTTTAGAGTTAAACAGAGGTCATAAATGGGGAAAAACTGTGGTTTATGAGTTGGCCTTTAGGGGTCTGGATGGTGATGGGGCATGGAAGAGGTAGGGTCTGTGGATTGCCAGCTTGTGAGAAGATTTACATACTGCCAAATGTGTTTGGATATGCCTAGCAGAGCAATTTGCTTATATATGAAATGCTTTCTGCTAAGAGGTTTTGCCTCCATGAAAATCATGCATCTTCAATAGTTTGAGCAGAGCCTTAGATCAGTTGTTAGGTTTTTTTGTTGTATTTGAAAATGAAGTGTACAAGAGTGAAGAGCCTATCTTGGAGTTGAAGGATATGCATAATAGCTGTGGCAACTGAGTTGGGATTCTATAAGATGGTAATGGTGATGATAGTTGCTAGGTGTATTTTGAGATTTTCAATATTGGTGGTGGATGTGGGTCTGACTGGTGGATATTGTGGAAGGTTATTGGGGAATGACACTGAATAGGGGTGGAAGAGTAGACCATCATCACCATTAACCCTTTTTCCCCATTTTCTACAAAAGTTCGGAGTTCAGAATTATCTGTCACCATCTTTTAGTTCAGTGCCACTATCCTACCATCTTCAACAGACATGCCTGACTGTTGCAGGTCTTCTCATTTCCTATTGACTTTTTCCTTACTGTTTTATATCGTCTTCAACAGATTGCATTCTGCTTTCTTGCACATGTACCCAAACCACCATGTTCTGTTCTCTTTGACCTTCTCTGCAATTGGAACTGCTTAGACTTCTGTTCTGTTGTCATTATTCCTTTGTCTGCTCTACAGAGTGTATCCTACCACCCATCTCAGGCTCTTCATCATCTCTAGTTTCCTCATCTGCTCTGTTTTCACTGCCCTGGTTTCTGTACCATCCAGTAGTACTGATTGCACCAATGTTTTGTACACCTTACTTTTCAATAAGTTCTGTCATACACTACCCCTAGCACTCTGTGCTAATTGGATGCAGTCTGATTCTAACTTTGACCTCCTCATCCCGACTTCCCTTCTCTTCCATCTTGCCTCCTAGATACTTGTATCTGTTCACCTGTTTCACTATTTGCCTTTTATTGTACTTCATAGTTTCTTCTGATTTTTTTTCCATTTGCTGCTGTGCCCACTATCTTTCTGCACTTAGGTTTATCCCATCTGCCTTCCGTTTTGCATTCCATTCCATTCCATTATCATTTGCTAAAGCTTTTGTTCAGATTCTGACTGTAATGCTACATTCTTCACATACAGCAGCTTTGTTGATCTGTTTCTTTTAACCTGTTTGTTAATGCAGTCCCTAAGCAGTATTACCAGCAGTGAGCTCAGAGCTGAATCATAATGCGCACCTACTGTCTCTCTCATTCTCTGTGAACCCCTCTGTGAGTCCAAACACTGTTTGCACCACTGTCATTGGGTTGCTGTACATAGCCTGCACTTATTCTATAATGTTTCTGGGACTTTGAACCATCACAAGACTGTCTAAATCAGCTTTCTTAGCACCTTGTCATAAGCTTTCTCCAAGTCTAGGAATGCACATTTGGGCTCTTTCCTTATCTTTTAGTTTCTTCTCAGCTATCTATCTTACTGCAAATAATGGATCAGTTGTGGTGCATCCTGATCTGAATCCAACATGCTCATCACCTATCTTACTTTCTACTACTCTACATATTCATTTATCATTCATCCTCTACAGAACCTTCATGCAGTGTGACAGAAGTTTTATACCTCTGTATTGCCCATGGTTGTGAATATCCCCTTTGTTCTTGTACACCAGCACTGGTATGCTTATTCTTCAGTCATCTAGGATATGCCCTTCACTTCATACTGCTCTGACTAACCTTAGGGACCATTTTCCCTTAGTTTACCTAACATCTTGATCACATCTGTTGTTAGCTCATATGAGCGTGCTGCTTTCCCTGACTTCATATTCCTAACTGCTGTTCTTGCTTCTTCTAGGGTGAGTTCCCCTTCTTCTTTCATCATAGGCTGTGTCCAGGGCTATAAGCTTCTGTGGGGTTTTCTTCATTCAAAAGTGGCTAGAATTATTGTTTCCATCTACCTTTGATGTTCTGTGGAATGGTGGACAGGTTTTTGGAGCATCCATTATGAAGGGTGTCTAACGACTAGCTTCTTTATCTTTCTGTCTTTGCCTTGCAACCTGATAGAGTTTCTTTGTGACATCTGTTGAGTGACTTTCCAGAAGCTGGTAGAGTGCCTCTGATGACTTGTTCTTTGCTTCTGCAGTTGCTCTCTTAGGCTGTTTGTTAACTAACCAGTATTCCTTCTCAGCCTGGTCCATCCTTTGTATCTCCTACTTTTTCCTGCATTCCTTCTTTCTTTTAATGACTTCTTGGACTTCTGTATTCTACCAATAGCTTTCCTTATGTACCTTATTTAAATACCTCACTCAACTTCATATCTGTTCTCTTGTCCTCACATATGCTGTTTTGGGGTGCTGTCATTCTTCTAAATTTCCCCCTATTTCTTATTCTTCTTGAGGTGCTAGAGCCCTATGTATTTCCTTGAACTCTTGTGTTTTCACTCCAGTCAACTTCCAAGTCTTCAGTCTAGTGTCTCTTGACTTTAGAGGGCTTTCTGACCATTGCTTGTATCCGATTATGGCAACCAGTGGTTTATGCTCTGGGAGAACTGTTTCATTGAGGATGACTTTGCAAATTACTGATTGTACCCCATTTCCCTTTCCTTACTAGGAACAAGTCTATCTTAGATGAATGTTGACCACTCTTGTATGTGATCTTGTGACTGGCCAGAAGAAGTCTAGAATGCCCTCTTCTCCATTATTCCTGTTGTCTAACCCATGTGGACCCAGGCAGTCCTCATATCCTTTTTTGTCTGTTCCAATATGCACACTTTGGTACCTCCTTATCAATATCAACTCCTGTTGTTCTGCTTTACCCGGTATGCCCTACATCTTTCCTCACTATCACAACCCTGCTGTGGGGCATAGGCTGAGATTGTGGATACTGTGTTATTATTACACTGAAATATGATTGCATGAGTATGTCTCTAATTCTTCTGACATCTCTTACTGTCTTCTGAAGCCCCTCTCCCTCATCAGAATTTCCACACCATTTCTTGTCTGTTCTCCCCATACCCCTTGGAGGTAGATTCTAGATCCCAAACCAAGTGGCTTTGCTGCAGTACCCTTCCATTTTGTTTTCCAGACACAAAGGATGTCTGATCTCCTTCTTACTACCATGTCATCCACTTCCAAGCTGCATCTTGTCTGTGAACCTATATTGATTATAACAGTCCTTAATTCATGTTTAGCAGGTTTTGGTTGGTATTAGGTCTAGCTTTTGCTCAACAGAGCTATTCTAGGTAACTCATTCTGGGCAACTGACATCAGCCAGCCAGTGGCTTATTGACACAAGGGCACATAGACGTCTCCAACCACTAGCATGGATCCCTGATGTAGATTGGGTCTTCATCCCATTTATCACCAGCGAATGCTCTTGCCTATTTTTGGCAATATTAGTCAGTGTGCTAAAACCACCTAGAGCCATTTTTATACCATCAAGTGACTAGTACTAACAAAGCAAATAATCTGTGATCAGTGTTCTCCTATCTAGAGTATACGGCACACCACAGATGTTGCCCACAGCTCCTTTCCTACATTTTTTTTGTGAGATGAGAGAAACCTCATAAGGAGAAAATGCAAGGTCGGGGTCAAACTCGTACCTTGTGCATGGGTAGGTAAAGACCTTAACCATTATGCCAACTGTGTGAAGTCCAGCTATTTTGGAGATAATGGCAGGGTTGTTAGTTATTACCAGATCCAGGAAGGAGCGTTTGTTGGTTAGCAGATTTGGATGGGTAGTGTTGGTGACTAACTGTATAAAGCAAGGCTGATACTGACTAGGAATTTGAAATGTCATTTATTGGGGGAACTAGGTAGTTTAAGTTAAAATCACCTAAAGGAATGATATCTTTATAGTTGTGGGAAGCTGAGATGATAGCAAGAATAAGGGATTTTCTGTCAGCAGAGAGAATTAAGGCCATTGAGCTGTTAACAAGCTACTTCTTGTGGTCCAGGGTATGATGCTGTCAGCCTTCATTTTCCTGCTGTGTGGCATTGAGCAAGTTACTTAACTAGATAGTGTTTTGTGACAATTGGAAAAACTGATCTAGGTTCCTTAATCATCTTCTGGACTGCATGCTGAGAAAGTACTTATGACTCTTTGACACCCTGTCTCTATGCTACTGTGCTGGCTGCCATTTGTCATTTGTAAATTTTGTAAACTTGTCATTTGTAAATTTGGGATTACATTCTTCAGATATGGTAATCCAGCAGCAGAAAAGTGAATGAATTTTAAAATCTGGTAATATGTTGATCCAGGGAGCTTAGTTTCTTTAAAAAGAGGCACAATATGCACATGGCTGCCTTCTTGGGACATCCTCAGAAGACCTATTTCATGAAGTTCTCTACAAGTGTTTTTTTTGAGGCCAAGTTTATATGCATTGTTGTGGTTACTCAAATTAAGGCAGCCTTCTAATAAGGCATGAGTATGAATAATATTAGGACTTCATAGTATGGAAAATGTCATGATACCACATTGTGAGGTAGTCCAACTGCTTGTTGTGATTTTGTACATAGCCAATGACAGTACATTGGGCACAATAGATGCTTACATCACTCTGGACTGCAAAACGCATGTAAGCTTCAATAAGTAAAGTGATCTAATGCAATGTAATCTGGCCATATTTTTTTGCTTAGCTTGGAGACTTGAAAGAAGAAACGTAACTTTGGCAGTGGATAATAGTATTTTCAGTCAAGGCTGAACATATTTGTGGGCTGTTTATACTTATTCAAGTGCAGGGTAAGAATACTGCTGATATCTATATGATTTTTCAATTTTATGTCTGTTTTGTGTCATGACTATATTCTGCATTTGGAATTAAAGGGAACACAATGCTTCAGTCGGCAGAAGTTTAGGAACTTGCAGCCATCTGCCTATTTAAACCATTTATTTTCTTCTCTTTGCAATAAGTATTTGAGCCTGTGTACTTAAAATGGAGTGCATAAGAGCAACAGGTCACTGTTTACTATATATGGTTTCACCCTCCTTGTTTCTTTAATGGCATACTGGTATTCACATAATTGTAGATATGAATGTTGTATATATTAAAGTTGTTTTTGGTACCTGCTTCAAAAGAGAGGAGCTAGGTAAACCTACCCTAATTAGTAAATTGCTACTTTTTAGTTAATTCTCTGTGATTATATTATGTAGTAACAGTATGCATCACCACTGAGGTACCCCACTAGGCACATTTCATGAGATTTCAGTAAAAACAATTTTCAATGGATACTGACAGTAAATTACTTAAGCAAAACAAGGACAGAGTATTAGAAAGGCATGAGTTACCATTCTGTAGGGTGGATGCATGCATGTGTGTGTGTGTGTGTGTGTGTGTGTGTGTGTGTGTGTGTGTGTGTAGGACATTGTGCTGGCATAAATAGATGGTACCTCTGCAACTGCAAGAATATCAGTCTCTGTTTGGTCCCAGTAAATTGGATGCTATAGACCAGTTTCAGTGTGCTAATTTAGCCAGCTCAAGTAAAGATGGTACATACTTAATGTATTCTTGACACAGGAAGTGGGTAGTAGTAGGATTAGTATTCCTTTTTAACCTTTTGAATTTCACAGTGCGCGAGAAGGAATTCTGGGTAAAATGAATATTACAGTTATGAGTAGCTTTCCCTATGTAGTGGTGGTGAAACTTTGTTTAATATTTAGGAAGCTTTGTGAGACAGTTTCCTTTGCAGGCAGCACATTCCTGAAAAACAGATTCAGATTTGTGATTCCTCAACAAAATGGCATAACTTGACAAATGTTATTAAAACGGTATGTATTATCACTGCACACTGCACTAAAATAACCACCATTATACAACGACCCCCCCCCATTAATATTCCAAAACGTACATGCTGATTGGTCAGCGTGCACATTGTAAATCAGAGTTATAGTAATGGAAAAAGGTCCGGTCGCCCGGACTGTTTCCATTAGTATAACTCTTTTTTTTCTTTTACAGCAGTGGAGAACGCAAGATCTCCATTGCTTTTTACAACCTGTCTTTCTATGTTAAATGAGTTTAACATAGCGGGACAGCTTTAAAAAAGTAATGAAGATCTTCCTATCTCCATTGCTTTTTAAGGTGTCTCGCTATGTTAAATGGGTTTAACATAGAGAGACATCTTTAAAAAAAGCAACAGAGATGCACTGTTGCTTTTTTTAAAGCTGTCTCGCTATGTTAAACTCCCTTAACATAGCGAGACACTTTAAAAAGCAACAGAGATCTTGCTTTCTCCGCTGCTTTTCTCAAAACTGTCTCGCTATGTTAAATGGGTTTAACATAGCGAAACAGCTTTAAAAAAGCAACGGAGATTCTCCATTGCTTTTTTTAAAGCTTTCTTGCTATGTTAAACTCCTTTAACATAGTGAGACAGTTTGTGAAAAGCAACGGAGATCTTGCTTTCTCCATTGCTTTTGCCCACAGCTCTTATGTACTGCATATGTGTATGCATGCGAAGTACATCAGAACTGCCGCAGAATACCAGACAGCTGCGGAAGGGCAGCAAGGAGGCATTATACAATGCCATTATTTAAGAAAAGTAATGTCATTGTATAATAGCAATAACCCACTTCTGGGTGTGGGTAATGCTGGATTTACCCACAGTTGTCTTTGTTTGACCACTCGGGCTTCGCCCTCATGACCAGACCACACCAACCGTGGGTAAATCCACCATTACCCACACCCAGGCGTGGGTTATTGCTATATTAGTGTATGTATTATGTATTGTAAATTATATCAGTCCCATTATCTAAGTGAAAAATTCAATCTTTTCTTCTCTCTAATTAGATCAACACTATCTCACTGTACATTTTGTACTCTGTCACAGTTTCATCACCCACTGTCTCCTCAACCTCAAAACTAAAACTCCTTATAACAGTCCAGGTAGCTCCAACCATGATCACTTTCATAATTACTTCACTTCTCAATCTTAAATGTAATGATAGTTTCATAGTTGCTCTACTACTAACATATTATACTATATTTCATTATCAGCCACCTTCCCCCATGCTACTATTCCCATAGATATGCTGCCTCTTCATCTCATTATATTAATTGCTAGAAATCTCTGGTAATATTACAGCATATTTTGCAATGTTATATCTATCTTTTCTATACAAGCCCATGTCTATTTCTAATGAATGTTCAACTCTATATATACCTGTGCAAGCTACATATATTCTCTATTTCTAAATGATGTTTACATAAGCTATTGTAAAGCTTTGTCTCTTATGTATGTACACTTACCTATTTTTTATGTTCCTTCTGATATCATGTAACTGTGTTTTATGCATCTGTCAAAACTGGTGTTAAATGTAAAGCTTTTCTGGCCAGGCATCTGCTGAAAAAGGGTTTTATCCCAGTCAGATGTTCAGTAAACAAAGATAAATAATATATATTTTAAAGACATAATAAACATTACAAACCATATTCCCTGATGACTATTCCATATTCCCTGTTGAATATTCTAGTCATGAAGTCTTCTTTTTATCCTTTTCAAATAAACTTACTAGGTTAAGGAGAGTGGCTTTGGCCTTCACAAGAGCAAACTACACTGTAACAAAGAAAGGATCCAAGCTGGAACATAAGAGAAATACTAGGCAAGCAGTCATGAAGATCATAAGATGGCTTACCATACGCACCTTTAAGAACATGCACTTAGTAGCTTGTGCCTTCTTTTTCAAGCACTTAATAGCGCTCACCTCCGAAATCAAGCAGGGCAGTACATGACGATTCTGATGTGGATTTGTCTACTCAGGAGCAGGACCTGTCCTTCACAAAAGAGACTGATGGAGGTCTACATCATTGAAGTTGCCAGTGTCTGCATAAATGAGTTATGCCATGAATTATTTCATGGACTTGCAGTTTGGGTCTGCAGATGGGGTCATCCTTGTGTAGGGAAGTCATTGTAGCTGTTCTTCATGCTTCAGGCACAAACCCTGATGAGACTGAACAGTTTATACAGAGGTGTAGATTGTGCATACTTATCACTGATGAGAATAACACCTGATATGTTATCTGGTCTAATGGTCCATATTTTTTGTCTTTGATGCTGATTTTTAAGACTTGTTCCAAGGTTATTTCAGGCAAACCAAAGTTTCAGGGATACTGGAGGCAGCAGTGTAGACAGGTAGGGTAAAGTTAGCACTACATATGTCTGCTAATAAATTGTCTATGCCCTTGAGATTGACTACATAATATCATTGTGGATGAGGTCAATATGTTTTTGGACATTGTTCCTTAATTTCCTATCAACTTGAAGAAAGATTTGCAGTTTTCTTTAGTATTTGTAATGACTTATGCTTGGACTTCTGCTTTGTATTTTCTAATAATACCCTTAGTTTCCTTGCTGACATTTTTAGTATGATCCCGGAATAAGGGGTAGCGATTTCTTGCAACATTTCATAATTTCCTTCTTTTGTCATACAATTTGTTAATATGGATGCCACCAGATAGGTTTATTCCTAAATTTACCATTATATTTATGATAGATGGGAAATTACTTTTCTATGCAGGTGTTTACATGCTGGAAAAAGTCATAGCTGAATGTGTTAGCCTGCTAATTTGGGTCCATTTGCAGGGGATTGCTGGGGATTTTGCACAGAGCATCTTGTACTGCTGTAACTGAAGCTTACAGTATGTTTATCTATAAGCGTAACATATAGAGAGCTCCATCTATTAATCAATCTTGCATTATCTGTACAAGAAAAGTCCACTTTCTAAGAACTATAAAAACAAAAAAAGCAAATGATTTCAAATGACTGTGTGCTATTGAATAAAAATGTGAAAATAAACTGTTTATGATAACTGTTAAAGTGAAAACACTTGACTTGATCCACTTTGAATAATCAGATCTTATTTAATCAACATATGATTATCATTTGAACCTAGTACATTCAAAACTTTTGGAGTTTGCTTCTCAAAATAGCAACACTGTAAAGGTGGCAAAATGCAAAATCATTACAGGGAGAAAGACTCCACATCAAAATTATTTATCTGTATAAACATATGTAAATGAAAAATGTTAATATGGTTTGGAAAACCCAACAAGCCTAACTACCATGACATGATGCCAGAAATCTTTCAATAATGACATTCTCAGCATAATTCACTTAACCATTGACTATAGTCAGGCTCCCAGTGTGGCCCTGTGAAGTCTGAAAACAAATCAGATGTAGTATGATAGCTATGTATAGCAACTTTTAGAAAGAAATGTTGAGAACTGATGATAAAATGTGTAATTTTAATTAGATATTAATGCAGAATGTAGTATTTTGGGAGACTTTCTCACTGTCACAGAGACCTGTGAGATACTTCACAAAGCCATAAAAGCAGTATCCTGTGTGATTATGCTGATTTATTCTCTAATAAGATTGCAAAAAGAACATAATGTATAGATAAAATTATGCTATGCTAGTGACTCCTGCTCCTAGATAAGGCTGCATAGCGCTCAGAAGTAAACTGATGGACACAACAAGTCTAACTGTGATAACTACAATAAATTCTATCCCTGGTATTTGCAAATATAATGTATACAGTGAAAAAATGTGTCTAAATACACTGCACACACTGCTTAGTAGTAGATTATCGTCCTTCATGGCTGCCTTTATGACAGCATACTGGAGAAAGCTTATGCTATACAAACTGCACACAGAGCAGTGTATAGTACACAGTTGTGTACTATGGGTTCCACTACCAATTTATCATTGATAATGCCTGGACCCCAACAACACATAATACTGCAACACAGCATAGGAGGAAAAAGCTATGTACACCAAACTAAGTGGGTAGTCACCGCAATGTAATCTGCCTTCATGCCTGATTGTGATTCATAAAGACTTCACAGTCAGGCATGATGGTGAAGCTAAGGGCATTACCTTATTATGGTAATAAGGAAATCAGGTGCTGTCAAAAACGATCTTTGGTGGGAGAGCAGTAACATCACCAGGGTGGGGGGCACAGGGTAAGTGTGGGTGTGGTAGATGAGTTGCTTGCAACACAGGGGACCCTGTTGCTATAAGAGGTTTCACTAAAATGCAAAGAAGTTTGTGTGTGTATGTGTGTGTGTGTGTTTGTGTGTGTATGTGTGTGTGTGTGTGTGTGTAGTCCTACAGCAACAGAAGGAGAGAAGAGAGACTTTGGATTGATTTAAGTACTTTTTTGGCTTGTTTCTTGGTAGTAATTGCTAATTCTGTCTAAATGCTTGGTTTATAGTATTTATTTGATACTATAAAGCATATTGCAACTGTTTAATTGTATTTACTTACTGTTTTGCACTTTAAAATAATTTTTCTGAGCATTTAAACTGTTTTTACTGTTGTAGGCTACACACTCAAGTGTGTTAGCAATTTTTCTGTGCTTTAAAGTGATTGTTTTGTTTTAACTGCCTTAATGTTTTAAAAAAGCAAAAAAATAAGCTCTCCTACATGTTTTCCACCTTTCTGATGCTAGTATAGTCCAGTTTTCAGAATTTGCTGAATTCAGGGCTGTATTGTAGTGTCTGTGTTGTGCTGCGGTGGTTGTGCTGTGGTAGCATTGTCGCCTCACAGTAAGACGTTGTCCTGTTCGATTCTCAGCTAGAGCGTCTTCTGTGTGGAGACGTGCATGAATGGGCGTACCTTCATCGAAGGTTGTGCATCAGGGCCGGCAACTCGGCACGTAAAAATCTACTGCCAATCATTAGCGGACCAGAGTTCCGCTGTGGCGACCCCTAACCGGGAAAAGCCGAAAGACACAACATTGTAGTTTCTGTGTTAACCCATACCTTACTTGGATAGAAGGAAGTTTCTCTGTTCATCAGTGAGACTGGGGAGCTTTGAGCAGCCTATCTGTCCCTGAAGGAGTGGTTTTCAGCTCAGAATTTGTAGTTTATTGGCCATTTTGGGCTAATTTCTATACCTTTCATCTTTTTGCTATAAAAACCCGCATTTGTGTGGTTTTGCACACCATGCAGTGCTGGTTAGCTGGGATTAACCATCCCTGGCTCCACAAAGTCTGCTCTTCAGTTTTTCCCTTATAACTTGTCAGTCTTTTCAGCCTGAAGCACTCAGACCCACACCATTCAGCCAGCACTTGTTCTAAATCTACTGCACCACTAGATAACACCCAGCACTCAACCCCCACATTTGCCAAGAAGGGAATAGTCTTTATACTTCGCTACTTATTCAGACATGTCCAACAGACAGTTGTGTACTCTCCAGCCTACCTGATTAGCCTGGGCATCTTGAGGCAATGCTACAACTGCCTCATGTACACAGATAACCCTCTCCTTCTACCACCAAACACTAACACTTGCGAGAGATGCACTTATACAGCCAATCTAGAGGCAAAGCTCTCTCCAACCAAGACTGGAACAGACAGTCAAGTGGAGAAGATAACAACTCACAACACCCCACTCACTACACATAGACCAACTAAACTAACACCTCCAAATCCCACATATAAAAACACCAAGACATATATGGAGGCTCTGATTAAAAATCTAAATCTGCCTAGGCAACAGAGACCTCCAAGGAAGACACACAAGCAACCTCCTCCCACCAACACACCCCAAACAACACATAGCCCCACAGACTCGATATGCACACAACCACAGCCCATAAGGCAAAACAACATAACCAACACGCTAGTGATGGGTGACTCTATAGTCAGGCACACTGACATCCCACTCACTAGGCTAGACAAAGAGAAGGTTACTGTCAGCTGCTTGTCGGGTGCCAGAATCTACCACATAACGCATGCACTCAGGTCACTACAAGGCAAGTACAAATATGACTCTGTCATAGTCCATGTTGGTGTAAATGATCTGAGATGTACCTCCCTGGACTACATGAAAAGAGACATGGAAGAGCTCTTTGATCTTGTAGCCCAGGCAGCTATGACCCTAGCCCTGAGTAGCATCCTGCCTTCACCAAAAATGATACCACAGTACAAGGATAAGATGATCAACTTCAACAACTGACTAAGCTTCTGGTGTCATTCAAAGGGGAGCCAGTATCTGTCTGCCTGGGATGACATGCTTGACAGGCCATGATGCTTCACCAGAGATGGCCTGCACCTGTCACCCCTGGGATTCAGGATATTGGCCAAGGCTCTTGCTGCCCCTATAGTGCCTTTTTTAGGCAAGGTTCAAAAAACAAACCCACCACCATAAGAACTACAGGTACTGAGGGCAATGTTATTCAATGCTAGGAGTCTAAACCTCAAAATGCACTCACTTGAAGCACTCCTCAAAATGGAGAACATCGATATCTGGAAAGTGACAGAGACCTGGTTCAAGGTTCCTGAGAGCACCACAGCACTACCAGGCTATAATTCATATCACACGTTTCGGCCACAGAACCCGGACCAAACCACGAAGGGTGGAGGTGTGTCCATATTCATCAAGGACATCCACACCTCCAGGCTAGTTGCAAAACATGACGCCTCTGAAATTATCCAAGTGCAACTAACCCAGGGCAAAAATGCATTCCAAATTGTAGCTTGTTATAGATCCCCCACCATGACCCAGGATGCTTACTTCTTGTTCTTGGGGACATTGGAAAAAATGAGGGTCCAACCAAATACCATAATAATGGGTGATTTCAACTACCCTAACATAAAGTGGGAAAACTACTCTTGTACTAACCCCCTTGCGCAACAATTCCTGGAATTTATAAACTCTAATGCCCTGGATCAATTTGTCAACACCCCCATCAGGGACAACAATATTCTGGACCTGGTCATTACCAACATGGGTGACCGGTGCTCAATGCCCGAGATCAACTCCTCACTTATTAGATCAGACCATAAACTAATCACCTTAGATATCAGCATCCTGACCCCACCCCCACACAAGGAAACCATCGTAAAAATTTTTTCCAAAGTGAACTTCACGCTACTCAAAACTGAGGTGACTAACTTCCCAATGACCCTGCAAATGGATAACACAGTCAATACAGTCACGACTGCTGAATCCTACACAAATGCACTCTACAAGCACCTGCATGAGTGCATGGATCATGCTATCCCCAATAAAACCAAAACACTATCCTTCAAAATAAGGAAGCCAATCTGGTGGTCCCCTGCCATTAACAAACTCTACAACAGAAGGAAGAAACGGTTTCAAAAGAGAGTAAAAACCCAGGTATGGAGGAACTCACTGCCAGGCATCAGTAAGATCTCTCATAAAATTCTCCAAAGCTAATTTTGAAAGAAAAATTGTTACGGATTCCAAAGACAACCACAAGGCATTCTTTAGCTATGTCAAGAATCTCCATGGCAACACCCAGATCTGCACCGAGCTACAACAGAACAGCACAAAATATACAGAGCCAATGGATATTGCCAACATATTGGCAGATAGGTTCAGTGCAAACATTACTTCCCCCTCACCCCCCCCAAAGGGCTTATAACTATACCAGATGGTTGTAGAGCCCTGGCAATCACAAACACATGGGTAAAAATGGCACTCTTTAAAGCCAAAAACACAGCATCCATGAGACTGGACAACATCCCAGGCTGCGTCTTACACAAACTCCAAAATGAACTAGCCCCCTACCTAAAATCCATGTTCAATCACAGCCTCACCACAGGCTATGTGCCCACAGAATGGTGCACAGCAATGGTTATCCCACTCCACAAAGGAGGAACCACCACAGGCCCTGGGAACTATAGACCTATTAGCCTGACAAGTCTGGTCTGCAAGGCCATGGACCATATCATCGTGGAACTCATAAATAAAGACATTGGTAATCTCCAAACTCTGGATGCTACCCAGTTCATATTTGTAAAGGGTAGGTTATGTCTCCTAAACCTGGTAGACTTCTTTGAGACAGTTACTAAGGCCATAGATGAGGGCAATGTGGTCCACACAGTCTACCTGGATCTTGCTAAAGTCTTTGACACTATCCCTCATTCAGGAATGATGATGAAAACCAGGCTCTCTCACCACGAAACAATAGGAGACAGCTGAAATGTTCAGCAAACAGCCCAATGTCACTGAAACAAAATCGAGTGAAGTAGCTTCAATCTTCTAATATAAACTTGACCGTAGACCAAGACAAATTCAGCAAAAAAGAGAACCTTTATTAACTGTGAGCGTTTTCGCGTAGCAACTACTATGCTTCATCAGACAGTACATTTAACATTTGAAACTTCAGCTTATATAGTAAGAGATAAAAAAGGGCGCCAAAATTAAAATAAATGATTGGTTCAATAAAACAATTACTTAGTTGATTAAACAGAGAACTAGATGAGACATTTCTAGAGGACCTTAAGACCTTAGATATAGGCAGTGCTAATCAAAGCCGAGCAATGCTGTGTGATATATATTATGTCAGTTAATGGTAAAAGTGATAAAAACTTATACAATTACAATTACTGTTATAGCCAAAATACTTATCAAATGGCTAAAAAATAAATGAATAATTAATATAAGTAATATATTACATGTTCTTATACGAATATGCATAATTTTTATTCTTCAGCTGTGTGAATATGTATAAATTATTATTAAGACTTCTATGTTAATAGAGAATTTTTAGAATCTTTTAAAATTTTTAAAATGAAAGTACAAGTATTGTTGACTAGTAAACACATGAAATGCGCAGAATATATAAAGTGCATATATACATGTATTTAAATATATATAATATACAACTACAAGTAATGAATGTAAATATGTAGCCATAAATAAATAAATAATTAAATATATGGAAAGGATAAATGAATCAATAAATAACAAAGAATAAATGATAAAATGGATGAAAAATGTAGATATAAATATAGATATAAATAAATATATAAATATATAAACAGGTGTTCATTAATTCATAGCTTATCTATAATTGTACATATTTTATGATATCAAATATCAAATATAATACAATATTTATTTATCATCCTTATCTGTGCGTTATGATGTTCAAATTAACATAATATAAGAGATACTATATGTGAATATCTTATTTATTTAGTTGTCAAAACATCATAAAGGTACTTTTGTGCCATGAACTAAGTACATATTCTAAATCATACAGATAAAATACGACTAAAATTGTGAAATAAATATTCATAAATAGCTAGATTAAAAAAGACATTTGAAATCATCAACCCTGCATGAAGATGCTAATGTGGGTTTTATAGAGTATGCAATCAGATATTTGGTGTGTTTATTATGAGTGAGTAAATAACTAAATAAATAGACAAATAGATGATTAGATAAATAGGCACCTGATGGATATATGATGAAATATTAATAATATAAGGAATATATGTGTATGTGTAAATATATAAATATGAAAACGTATGCTTTTAAGAGCTGCAAACATGTGTATTAATTTTCATATACACAGGGCATATTTGAATAACAAAGGAATGCTGGATAAGTGTTGGGATAATATTTAATATCTAAAACTTTATCTAGCTTCCAAAACAGGCTTGATAGAAATATAACTATTAATGCCAGGTGGTATGTGGGCAGCAAGTCTCAGGATCCATTTCAGTTCCTTGTTGTTTAAAAGCAGCGTATTATCACCACCTCTTTTGTTATTTACAACTATTTTTAAAACCCTAAAATCAAAATTATGTGAAGGATATTCTAATATATGTTTCGCCAAGGCATTTAATTCATTTTTCTTCTGGATATCATATAGATGGCCATATATAATAAATGAACGCTGCCTGAGTACAGTCCACCAAAAGAACCAAGCAAATCAGCAAACACCTCCTGTCTCAGAATGAGAAAAATGCACCAGCACGACACTGTAGCACAATTCACAAAGAGTTTAATCCAAGAATTAAAATAATACACGTGTAGTTAAGCGCTTTCATCCACTAAGGACTTCTTCAGAACACTTGTTGTAACACTACTCCTCCTTTAAATACATTAAAATTGTTGGAATTGTCATCACATGTCTTTACATCATTAAAGATTTAAAGTGCAAATGCCTAATAAAACTAAAAACATGAAAGTTTCGTAAGAAATGCATAAAAATTACATAGAAATTGGCAGTGCATATAAAGTGCCAGTGCATAAAAAGCTTCCATAAATGTAAAACTAAAACATAGTGCTTTTAATTGTAATATAAGTATGTGTGTATAAAACAGTCCCCATACTATTTGAAACACCTATTTGTTGTTGTCCAATATAGGTTTTATGGAGACATGTTCGTTGATGCCAGGGTGCACAGAAGCATTTAATTTTACCTGCCATCTTACCTCCTTGTCACTCACTATTTTTTTAACATCTCCTCCCCTCACGTTAGCTCTAACCAATTCAAGAATTCCAAAGGTAAAGTTAGAACATTCCTTACTAGATTTTAGATGTTTCCACAAGGCGTTAGTTTCATCCTGCTTCTTGATGCTGTACTGATGGTCGTAGATCCTGTTGCGTAAGCACCTGGTGGTCTTCCCTACATAAAAGCAGGGACAATGGGTGCAAACAGCCAAATAAATCAAATTTGTGGATCTACAATTCCCTTTTTGAAAGTGAATTTTAGTTTTATTAAAATTCTGTAAAATTAAATCCTGTGCTGCTGTTATAAACTGACACTGGGAACAGGTCCCACATTTTGTTGTTCCCCTTTTATTGTCAATTTTGGTCTGTTTTTTCTCCAATAAGGACTTTAAATTCAATCCTTTCCTATACACAAAATGGTGCACACCTCCCACGAGGTCCCAGATCCTTTTATCTGCTCTTAATACCTTCCAATTCCTCTGAATGATTCCTTTGATATACTTGCTGTGGGGTCCGTATTGTATGATACAGGCTTTCCCAAACTTATTCATCATATCCGTACTACTTTCATTCTTGTTCTTAGGGGGTACTTTGGTGGATCTTCCCCCTCCTAATAGGGGTATATATCTTTTACCCCATTGTTGCCAAACATAAGTCTTGAGCTCATTAATCATACCCTCAGGGTATCCCCTTTCTAAGAAAAATGTACCTATTTTCCTTAATTCTATATCCAAATCCATAATATCAGATGTCATCCTTGCCGCTCGAATAAACTGCCCTCTTACTATGTTTCTTTTCTGGGCCCAAGGGTGACTACTGTTAAAATGTAAATAGGAATTGCTGAAGGTGGTTTTCCTGAAAATATTGGACTTAAAATTTCCTTCTTCTAGTGTGATCAATACATCAAGATAGGAAATACTCTTTCTATCCATATTGATGGTAAATTTTAAGTATTCACTACAAGAGTTGAGGTGATTGAAAAAATCATCTAACTCCCCCTTACTCCCTTTCCAAACTAGAAAGATATCATCTAGGAAACGGTAGTAACATCCTATGTATTCCATCCACTTGGAGCTAAGGATGTGTTCATTTTCCCAGTTGAACAGCACAAGGTTTGCGTATATAGGGGCGCAAGCGGCCCCCATCGCAACACCCTTGGATTGTCTGTAATATTTCCCCTCGTAAAAAAAGTAATTGTTGGTTAATACTACCTCCATGAAGTCCAGGATCAGAAGTGTTTGCTCCCAAGTGATCTTACCTAACTCCTGAATACTTTCCTGAAACCTTCTCATCCCATCCACATGGGGGATGCTGGAGAAAAGGTCGACCACATCAATGGTGACCAACCATTCAGCTTCCTTAGATATGTGTGGTTCCAATCGACCTAAAAAGTCCCATGAATCCGCCACTAAATGGGTTATGCTCCCCAAACATGGTTTTAGCCATTTGTCAACAACTTTCCCAAACGGGAATGTTTTGGAGAAGCTCCCTGATATTATTGGTCTAAATGGCGGATCAACCAGGTCCTTATGGACCTTTGGGATACCCACTATCGTACCTATAATAGGATATTCCACTTTGAGAAATTTTTCCAGGTCGGTGTCAATACTACCTTCTAATATGAGGTCATGTAATAGTAAATCCACTTTTCTATATCCTTTGTTGACTTCATTTAGTGAAGATGCCTCATATTTCCCTGAATTGCTTAAAATACTGTTCATCCTACTGGTATATTTTTCGCTGGGATATAGCACTACTCCGCCCCCCTTGTCCGGTTTCATAATCCGGATATGGTTGTTTCCTTGTAATCTTTTTAACAAATTGTGTTCATCCTTAGAGATGTTGTATTCAAAATTATTGTAAAAAGATCCAGTGCATTGGTTATGCCTATATATATCACCCACAACAAGTTTTTCAAAAGTGTCAAGTAGTGGGTTTAAAGGGGGGGTGTAGGAATAAGTAGTATTAACCAACAATTACTTTTTTTACGAGGGGAAATACTACAGACAATCCAAGGGTGTTGCGATGGGGGCCGCTTGCGCCCCTATATACGCAAACCTTGTGCTGTTCAACTGGGAAAATGAACACATCCTTAGCTCCAAGTGGATGGAATACATAGGATGTTACTACCGTTTCCTAGATGATATCTTTCTAGTTTGGAAAGGGAGTAAGGGGGAGTTAGATGATTTTTTCAATCACCTCAACTCTTGTAGTGAATACTTAAAATTTACCATCAATATGGATAGAAAGAGTATTTCCTATCTTGATGTATTGATCACACTAGAAGAAGGAAATTTTAAGTCCAATATTTTCAGGAAAACCACCTTCAGCAATTCCTATTTACATTTTAACAGTAGTCACCCTTGGGCCCAGAAAAGAAACATAGTAAGAGGGCAGTTTATTCGAGCGGCAAGGATGACATCTGATATTATGGATTTGGATATAGAATTAAGGAAAATAGGTACATTTTTCTTAGAAAGGGGATACCCTGAGGGTATGATTAATGAGCTCAAGACTTATGTTTGGCAACAATGGGGTAAAAGATATATACCCCTATTAGGAGGGGGAAGATCCACCAAAGTACCCCCTAAGAACAAGAATGAAAGTAGTACGGATATGATGAATAAGTTTGGGAAAGCCTGTATCATACAATACAGACCCCACAGCAAGTATATCAAAGGAATCATTCAGAGGAATTGGAAGGTATTAAGAGCAGATAAAAGGATCTGGGACCTCGTGGGAGGTGTGCCCCATTTTGTGTATAGGAAAGGATTGAATTTAAAGTCCTTATTGGAGAAAAAACAGACCAAAATTGACAATAAAAGGGGAACAACAAAATGTGGGACCTGTTCCCAGTGTCAGTTTATAACAGCAGCACAGGATTTAATTTTACAGAATTTTAATAAAACTAAAATTCACTTTCAAAAAGGGAATTGTAGATCCACAAATTTGATTTATTTGGCTGTTTGCACCCATTGTCCCTGCTTTTATGTAGGGAAGACCACCAGGTGCTTACGCAACAGGATCTACGACCATCAGTACAGCATCAAGAAGCAGGATGAAACTAACGCCTTGTGGAAACATCTAAAATCTAGTAAGGAATGTTCTAACTTTACCTTTGGAATTCTTGAATTGGTTAGAGCTAACGTGAGGGGAGGAGATGTTAAAAAAATAGTGAGTGACAAGGAGGTAAGATGGCAGGTAAAATTAAATGCTTCTGTGCACCCTGGCATCAACGAACATGTCTCCATAAAACCTATATTGGACAACAACAAATAGGTGTTTCAAATAGTATGGGGACTGTTTTATACACACATACTTATATTACAATTAAAAGCACTATGTTTTAGTTTTACATTTATGGAAGCTTTTTATGCACTGGCACTTTATATGCACTGCCAATTTCTATGTAATTTTTATGCATTTCTTACGAAACTTTCATGTTTTTAGTTTTATTAGGCATTTGCACTTTAAATCTTTAATGATGTAAAGACATGTGATGACAATTCCAACAATTTTAATGTATTTAAAGGAGGAGTAGTGTTACAACAAGTGTTCTGAAGAAGTCCTTAGTGGATGAAAGCGCTTAACTACACGTGTATTATTTTAATTCTTGGATTAAACTCTTTGTGAATTGTGCTACAGTGTCGTGCTGGTGCATTTTTCTCATTCTGAGACAGGAGATGGCCATATATCCTATCTTTCAAACATCTTTTTGTAAGGCCAACATAGAAGGCCTGACATTTCTTACAAGTTGCAAGATAAATGAGATTCTTAGTGCAACAGTTGGCAAAAAACCTTGGTTGAAAAATATAGTTCATTGTAGGGTGATGAAATTCTAGGATTTTAGAAATGGAACTGCACCTATTGCAATTGTAGCAGGGAAAAGTGCCAAGCTTACAGCTAATAGATAAAGGCATTGGTTGAGTGATGTATTTGTCATTGCATAATAGCCGTTTAAGGTTCAGGCTATTTCTAAACATAAAGTGTGGTTTTGCCCCCACAACTTGCTTAACAAATGGATCCATAATTAGTACCTTCCAATTATTATAAAAAACCTTTTTAATGTCATTAGTAATGCTTGTGTAATTTAGAGTTACAGCTACAAACTTAGTTTGCCTATTAGAATCTATCCTTTTCTTAGTGTAGATAGATTTATTTTCTATCAGTGTTTCATTAATAATACTGTTTTTAATAGTAGTAACTAAGCTTGGATCATATCCTCTTTCTTTAAAAAGTAATTCTAAACGATCTGCTTCAAAATGTAGTTTAGTTATGTCTTTACAAAGCCTGGTCAATCTAATGAATTGACTTTTAATGATACCAGGAAAAATGTATCTGGGATGCATGCTATCAAAGGTGAGAAGGGTATTCCTCCAGGTTGGTTTCCTATACAGTGTTGATTTAATATGGCCATGTTCTGTGATGCTTAATGTTACGTCTAAAAAATTTATAGAATCATGAGAACATTCCATGGTGAAATGTAGGAAGGTAGAGGTAGTTTCAAGGTAAGTCAAAAAGTTTTTAAAATCATTCTCAGTACCTTTTCAAATAATAAAAATATCATCCACAAAACGTTTATAAACCTTTATCTTAGAAAACAAGGGGTGGGTAAACAGGCATCTCCGCTCCCAGTCTAAGACAACCAGGTTGGAATAGGTGTTGGCGCAAGGGGTGCCCATTGCCACCCCCCATTTCTGTAGATAATAATTATTCAGAAACATAAATACATTATTGTTAAAGACTGCATCCAGCAATTGGCCTATAAGTAGCTGTCTATCATTCGTAAAGGATGTTTCTTCTAATAATATTTCTCTCACAGCTTCAATACCCAAATCATTGAGAATAGATGTGAAAAGATTTTTCACATCTAAAGTAATTAGGAGGTACTCATGTTCATGAGGGGCTAGCTGTATCCCAGATAGATAATCAAGTAGTTGGTATGTATCTTTTAAAATGGTGGTAAAAGAATCTACTACAGGTCTAAGTAAAAATTCTATAAAACAAGAAATATTTGCAGTCACCCAATTGTCCCCTGAAACAATGGGTCTAAGTGGAATGGGATGTTGATTCTTGTGGATTTTCGGTAATCCCTTTATAATAGGTGTAGTGGGGCTATCTATAACTAAGTAACTATACATTTCTTCACTAATTTGTCTGCAAATGAGCAAATCGTATAATATATCATGTACATTTTTAATTATTCTATTGACATCATGTAGCTTCAATCTGGCATACGTTGTATCATCATTAAGCATTGAATGCATATTCATATTATAGTCAATCGTGTTCAGGATGACTATCCCACCCCCTTTGTCAGCGGGTTTGATAGAAATTTCATTACAATGCCTTAAATGCTTTAGAGAATTAAATTCTTCAAAAGTAAGGTTATAAAAACTAGGTTTCACCTTAGTAGAAAACAATTTATAGAAATCATGTTCACACAGATTTAAAAAACATTCTATGTTATAGGAAAGTGGGGGCATAAAAGTGCTTTTACGTTTAAAAACAATATTCACATTAGTACTAGTAGAATCAACTTTGTCTCTGAAAAGAACCTTCAAAGCTACTAGTCTGCAAAACAATCTAAGGTCAATTAGTACTTGGCTTAAAGTGTCAGCACAAGCTGGAATAAAATTGAGACCACGGTTTAGTAAAGAAATGTCCGCATCAGAAAAAGAGTTATTAGAATAATTATACAATAATTCAGTCACATTCTTGTTCTTCTTGTTGGCTGATAATTTTCTTTTGAAAGTTTTCTTTTTCTTGGGCCTCGGCTCATAGAGCGTCCCCTGTGATGAAATTGTTGTTTTACAGGGTAAGGTAAAAAAGTGGAAGGAGAGGGACCTCAGGTGTTCACAGAATTTAAGTCCTTTGGTCTAGCTCCTAGATTGCTGGGTAGATGCTGCAATGCTAATTGATTAGGAGGGGGTGTGTCACTCACAGCAGAAGTAATTAAGTTAGTATTGACACCCTCCAATGATGTAGCAGGCAGTAATTCATTAATAGGTGGAAAATCATTCACATTACTGGTAGAGGCAACTGTACTGGTAGGAAATTGTGAATGATTCATATTCTCATTTGTATTACTCGCATTCTGAGCCACATTATTACCTCTCGGCCATACAAATATTTGCCGAGATTTAAAGTCTTGAAAATCCCTTTGTAACTTGTGCAATTTTGTCGCCTTTAGCCTTTCACTAAAGGCATTTACTTGAAGGCAGATATTGTGCATTCTCCTAACACAATACTCCGTTTTAAAACGGTTGCTTAAGTCTTTAAAAACTAAATCAATTTTGTCACGTAATTCAGTCTCTATTGGACTAAAATAATCAAGCAAAAGCTTAATGTACCTGTATCCGAGGTCAATGTTTAGGTCCTGACATTTTTTAAGAAGTGCCGGATGTGCCTCTCCATATGATGGCATGCAAAGTACTCGCATCCCTCTAGGCACAACAGAATAGTGTAGGCACGCTTCCAGGTGTTGCCTTTGCCAGG
>NC_056727.1:1136261080-1136293580 GCF_019279795.1 Protopterus annectens | reverse complement strand
TTTTCTGCAGAAGACTTGGTCGGACTTCTAGTTAGGATTGTAAAGCAAGGGCAAGAGCAGGAAACAGAGAGAAAGAGGACACACTCAGAGTAGAAGACAATGATCTAAAGGAAGAATGCCCAGACATATTAGATAAATGAGAGAAAAAGACTTCAGAAAGTAAGGCCCAATGTGTTGAAAGACTAATAAAACAGATGAACACAGTAATTAGGACAATTAATAGGGATTCTTGTGATGTAACAGAAAAAAATAGAATGCACAGCTAAAGCAATAGCAGATAAAGCACTATCAAGAAATGCAGACTAGCAAGGGAAAGGAAGGGAATACATGCAATGCCAACATGGAAGTACTGAATATAAAAAGTATGAAGCAACTAAGACAAGAAATATCACTACTACAAGAATATGGGAAAGGAAATAGATCAGCAAAAAATCTAAGAAAGATGGATGTGATGACCTCTATTAAAAGGTAACAACCTCTGCCTTATCTACATTCACAGATGTAATAATCTTTACCTTTTCCACAATTTACTGCCACCCATTCAGGACAAACTATTCTCACTCAACCAATGAACAAAAAAATACCTATACCAGGAATATGCAGAGTAAATATCCTGATCAGTCTAAACATAATGTTAAGGACCTGGCTTCCTTTAAATTATTCTCAAAGCAGCCTGGGTGTCATGCTCCACAGGCTGATACAAGGAATATTCCTTAACATAACCTGCTCACCTTTTGCCATCCCTTTCGAGCTTGGCTTTACACCAAGCACAACTCCAAAACCTCATAAATACTTGGAAATCCCCTCCCCCACCTCCTTCGTCAATGCAATAGGCAAATCACAATTCCAGTTACTATTAATAAAATAGGCTGTGCGTACAAACCTATATTCCACACCATTCATCCAAGTATACATGGTCTTAGAAGCCAATACTTAGATGGACCAGTTGCCTTTATTTTAAAATATCCTTAGCCACTAAATCCATCTCAGTTAGCTTCAAGGACAGTATTATTACTACTATACCCAAGGTACAATCACCCTCCAAAGCCTCAGACTACCGACCTGTTGCCATCCGGGATCCCCTGAACAAAATTCTGGAGAAATTAATTTATGATCAAATATTTGATTGCATGGCTATCCCTCTATATTTATATACAGGTACAGGTATAGGTATAGACAGGGATATATATTTAATTCAAAGATGGCTGCACACTAATCAATAGTTTACTTTCAGCTCTTCTAGTTTGAAAAAAGAAACTGAGAGATAAGAGCTAGTAATTCTACCAGTTTTAGTAAAATTCAGTTGCTGGCTAGTAAGTCCACTGTCTGGATACCAGCAAAAAAGAAACTTAGAAAGAAAGAAAATCAACTAGAAAAGGTGACGAGAAAACACTGACTGGGAAGGGTCCTGCAGCTATTCATCAAAAAGCAGTATAAACACCAACTTTGGTACAAGAGATGGCTTCCAGTTATTTAGACGAAAAAATAAATTATATAGTGATGATTAAAATAAATGAAACATTGAAAGAGCATACCACCTCAAATAACAAAAGGATGAAAGAAATGGAAGAAGCTTTAAACAGTGATTTAGATGGACTGATAACATTGCAAAAATCAATGCTGAAAATGAAAAATAGTCTGTCTGAGCATGAAACTGCTCAAGAACGGTTGTTTGAAAAATGGTAGAGTTAAAGGACAGAGCATACAGAGAGAACCTGGGATTTCCTGTTGTGCTGGGGAAATTGGTAGGAACAGAGTATATTAATTTTATGAAAGCACAAATAAGCAACTGGCCTAGTATTGTACAGCAGGATTTGTTAACTAAAAGACCACATTGTGTGTATGCTCTAAACCTGGCCACATGAAAACAGCCAGGACTATATTAGTAAAGATGGAATTATACCAGCAGAAAGCGTTGATCTTGACAAATCTGTTACAGAAAGGCAAAGTGTTAAAAATTAGAACAGTAGAGTATTTGTGGAAAATGATTCTTCACTGTACACCAGTCAAAAGAGAAGCAAATTTATCCCTGCAATCAGGGAATGCCAAGAGACAGGTACAAGATTTAAGCTGCTGTATCCAGCTGTCTTCAGAATAGTATTTTCAGGAAGCGCAACGTTAATTTTTATTGCAGAACAGGCTAAGGAGGTAATACAAATGTTTGTCCAAAAAAGTGAGCTATCAAACAGAAAGGGACTCTGCTTCTCATTCGTCTGATAATAAAGCTCATAGAGAGACTTTACAAGGGAAATATTTTTCTAATGTTTCAAAGGAAAATGCTTGAGAGACAGAAAAAAGCACAGGAGTTAACTAGAAGAATCGAAAGTACCTTAGAATTGAACCAGCCTCTGGGGTTGGGAGATGGAGATGAAAAGGATGAAGACCAACAACACTAAAATTAGTATATAAATGTAAGATTATAAAGCATCAGTCACATTTGTGAAATATGACTTTACAAGAAAAAGTGGGTAAGGAAGATTGGACTTTTGTTGACTTTGTTAAACTTGTGAGGGGACTGAAAAGCATATACCCCACTAAATTTCATTAATGTTTGGAAGCACACTAAAATGAAAAAAGAGAAAGTAGCTGTAAGTAAAACAATTTTGTTATTAAAATTATTTGTGTACACATTTCTTAAAATAAATTGCATGTTATATAGTGAAACATTTTCAGTGATTGTTGTATTTGACAAAGATACTAAAGTAAACACTTATTTTAGTTTTAAGAAATGTAAGCATAACAATGTTAAAAGAAAAGAAAGGCTGGACAAAAGCATGTTCAAGTTAATACTCTGTAATCCTGGGCTGTTGGGATGGGAGATTAAGTTGAGATGTTTTTGCTTACTTTTACATTGGTGAATTTCTGGATTAATACCCTTGGCTTAATGTAATAACAGGTTTCTTGTATATTCATGTGTGCTATAAAAATAAGAGAGCACTGTAAATGTAATGAAGTTTTCCTTTACCAAATAAATGTTTAGTGTGAGTTGAGAAGTCTGCAGTTGAAGACAGCTGTGCAGTCTGTTCTCATGTTTACATGGAGACAAGCTGACTACAGGTCCAGGCAATAATGAGCTCTGGACATTATGTACTGAGAGAAATATAAAATTAAAAGATACAAGGGCAACCAGCTTAGTAAAAAATAAAGTTTGAAATAATTGGAAGTGAATAAGAGATGGGGAGTTTTTCTGCTACCTAAATACCTCATTGCATTTACTAGAAGAGTGTATAATTTAGTTTTATTTAAAGAAAGCCAGTGCACATTTTCTTAAGGCTAAACATTAATGTTTTATGAAAGCATACAACTTGCTTTTTATATCTGGTAGGGAAATAAAGAAAATACAAGAACAGACAGCAATTAATGTAAGTAGGAGAGCAGGCTGTAACACATTCTTTAGCACAGATAACCTTAATTACAGGTTTGGTAATACCATTGGGTACAGCTGTCAGTTTGGGACAAATGTTCCTATCAAGAAGGTTACACTTTATTATTTGAAGAAGTACATAGTTTTGTGTGTTTGTTTTAAGTTAATAGATTATGGGGATATTCTGGGGGTGTGCTTGTTATTTTGTTTGAGGGTTTTCATTAAAACAAAAATTATTGTAAAATGTAACATATGTTCAAATGGAGATGAAAAACAAATGTATAAACGATCAACCTGCCAAACACTAATGTGTGCATGTAACACAATAGCTGGAAACAGACATTTTAAAAAGGCTGGCATGCATAATAGGTGTGTATAATAACTTCTTATAATAATGGCTACACTATTCATATTGTTTTGGAACATGAATGGCCTCACAAGTATAGCCAAGATGGTAAGAGTATTTATTACATTTAATGAAATTAAGAAATGCTGAGTGCAAATAACAATACTATAGGAGACACATTTGGAAAGAAGTGAACATGTGAATTTGATAAAAAATGATTTCAGGATATATATTCAGCAGAATACTCGGGACAAAGGAAAAGGGGAGTAGTCATACTAATTGCAAGGGTTCCTGTTAAATCAGCGCACATTTAACTTAGTGACCGCTGTTTAATCAACCCTTTTTATTCTATATGGTGAAATCCCAAAAGCACAGAACAGACAGAAAATATATCTCACAGGAGCATGTATATTTAATTGAAAACTTCAACACTCATCCAATAACAGTTTCATATCATGTTCATAGGTTGGTACTAGGCAATCAGCCCTAGGGCCTCTATAAGCCTAGCCATAACAATTCCCTGGCTATTTCTTCCCACAATATTTTCTTCATTGGACCCCTGTCTAGCAGGGTGCCTGATATGTGCCAATATCAATTAAAATAAAAATTTAGAGTAATGAAGTAAAAATGAGACATTGGCATTTCCCCACCTGTTAAAAAGAGATTAATTGAAAGAATGGGTATCTGAATTTTTTTGAGAGTTATTAAGGAAAATATAAATTTCTTTAGAATATATAGTTAGTGAGTGGGATAAAATGAAAATGAGTTTAAGAATGGGGTAGAAACAAAAGAAAAATAGATATGGTTAAAGACCAACAATAATTTTTTAGAGGGGCTGAAAATGGTTAAAGTATTGCAGAATAAGGGGAATCTCATGGAACAAAATAAGGTACAACTGCTGAGTGCTTAAGAGAAAATAAGGAAGTATCTGGATAATACTCATGAATTTATAAAGATTGCTGTTAAGCATCTGTTTTTGATAACTGCAGAACACAAAAAAATGTTTAGCACAATGACTTAGGGAACAGAAAGTAGAAAGGGTTGTTGCCAAACTGAGGGAGCCTATAGCCAGAAAACTAACTGTAGATCCTGTAGAGGTATTAGAGATATTCCAGAAATTTTATGAAAATTTCTATGAAACAGAGACTGTGGAAATCTGGAAAGAACACAAATGGAAATATGTGTGGAAGATTTAAATATGCCAAGGTTAGAGGTAGATGAGGCTAAACAATTAACTGTTGAGATAGGAGGAGATGAGATAAAAATGGTGACATATAATTAAGCTACAGGAAAGTCTCCAGGGATAGATGTATTCCTATGGAAATTTGTAAGCTAGGAGGGAAGAAAGTGATAACAATCTGGAAGGTTTTGTTTAACAGTATTTTAAAAGGAAGGGAAACACCAACATCCTAGAAGGAAGTTATGGTGGCTGTAATATCTAAAGACAGTGAAGATCCACCAGACCCAACTTTATAAAGGCCCGTTTCAATTTGAAACCATGATTATAAAGTGTTTGCATCTATAATAGCTAAAAGAATGGCAAAGGTGTTGGCAAAATTGATAGATGTGGATCCATGTGTTTTTTTGCAGGGGAGGCAAACATTTAACAACATTAATAGAACAATGATGATCCAGAGGGAAGTAGAATGCAAGAAAATACTGGTGTTGTTGGTGGGCCTTCATGCAGCAAAAGTATTTGACAGAGTAAGCTGAGGTTTTATGAGAAGGGCAATTGAAGTATTTGCATTCCCTGATACAATAATAAAGTAAATTATTAGGAGGATATATAGGGACTGGAGGCAAAAATTAAAGTGGGAGGGTTGCTCTCTGATAAGTTATGTCTAAACAAAGGAAACAGAATTTTAAATATATACTTGATATGGTAATCAAGAAAAGTTGGCTTTATTTGCTGACAATAATATTTGTACCTGATCTCAGTATTGTGGAACATTTTGAGACAGTTTCAAGTCTTTTCATCATATAAAATTAATGAAGGTAAAACAAAGGCTATAGCTATAAACTATGTAGCCACACATGAATTGGTTCAGCCATACCCATATTTATGGGGAGACAATAAAATGAAGTATATAGGAGTATGGATATAAAGGATTATTTTATGGTAGCTAAGAATATGTGGGAAGTGACTAAACAAAAGATAATACAAAAAAAAGTAAAACTGGGAGTTCTTGTTTTTGGATATGGATAGCAAGACTCAAGTAATGAAAATGTTTCTAGTCCCTTTAGTTTTATATACAGATCAGGCATATTTTTATCAACCAGAGGAGAAGCTCTGAGCAGCAATTAATGAATAACTGAAGGATTTTATCTGGGAAGTGAATAGGGCAAGGATCAAGTGGCATAAGCGGATCCTTCCAATAGAACAAGGTGGTTTAGAATTACCTGATTTGAAGGTATATTTTAGAGCTACAGAATTAAGGCTCATATATGTAACACAAGCAGAAGGCTGTAATTCAAAGTGGAAAGGGATGATGATAAAGTGGTGGGGGATTAAAGTAATAAGGAGAGAGTGGGGAACTAAAATCTATAGGATTCTCTGAGGAGATAAATCTATGGTTCACAGACTCCTTCACAGAGAGAAGCTTCAGAATATATGGAACTGATTTTCCTAGAATGTTTTTCAAAACATACCGTGGAATTGTCCGGGATTAAGTTTTTGGACTTCTCTTGTTTTCTTTGTTTATTAATGATTTACTTTGAGACACACCCAAGATACAAAGCTTGTTGTATGCAGATGATATTTTAATCACCATGTTGGGCAACAATACCGCTAGCATTAAATTAGAACTACAGGGTGATCTCAAACTATTATGGAATTGGATGGTTTCTAAGATAATTAACAATTAACACATTAAAGACCAACATTAGACTTTTAGCACCACAAGTGGTTACATAAACACAACAAACTGGCCATAATTGACACCCTTGGTCCCCTGTTGCCATCAACCCTACACAGAGGTACCTGGACCTTCTACTGGACCAACCTTTAACACACACAGAACAAACACTTAACAAAGCGATACCTTAACTTATGATAGTTTACAGAATCTCAAACCTATTTAACTAGGAAAGCAGATCAGGAATCAGTATAAATGTAATAATACCTAAATATATGGACTTTCCCTAATTGTGTTGGGATCAACACTCTCACATTTAAACTTTTTAAAATGGATACTGCCCACTCCTAAAAAGCGGGGTATTTATCAGAGAACCAAATTATTTTCCAAGAAATAATAGTTTGGTTCTTCTTGGGCAATCACCATTCAAGTTAAGTTGCACAGAGAGAAACTTCTGAAAAATATCTCCCTCTGAATGGAATGCCCTCCCTCCTGACATCAGGGAAATAATCTAAAACTCTTCAAAGCTACACTCAACTCACCTAAATAGACAGAATACATTGGTTTGTTACCATGATGACAGATAACATATTATTATTACCATCTAAACCTCTCCTATCCCATGCATTCCTGCAGCTCTCACCATTGACTTAAATCTTTCAGCACACTATATCATGCATGCCACCATACCTCTCATCCTCATAGCACAAGAAATCTAGACAAAGCCTAAAATAATGGTGGGGGGGGGGGCAAAAATAGGGACAGAGTTTAAATATTGCTCATATGAACTTGGATAGTTGCTAGAATGACAGGTTTTGTACTGGCATGCATTTTCTGTAGCCATTCTTGAATAAACTCATGTTAATGGTGCCTTATGAAATGCCTGTCTTATAAAGAACATTTTAATGTAAATTATTATCTCATATTTATGCAAATGCAGTAACCTGAAATGTCTATCTTGTCAAGAGAATGCTCATGTAAACTATCTCATATATGATAAATACGACAAATAAAGAATTAATAATTATATTTGACAAATGTGGCTTGGATATTATGAGAGTAATTATTAGACAAAATGAGAGGACTATGGAAGCCATGTTTGTTAAAAATGAGCATATCAATCAGCATATATTGAATGATTTATTATTCACTGTAGAAAGTGGGAAGAAAAAGTATTATGTTATGATAGAAGGTGTTGATAGAAAATGTAAGAGTGTGTTTATTAGGAAAACTAAGAAATTGGATAGGGACAAACGTGAATATTATGAACATCAGGTGTATCCCAAACCCAGGACTGTTAGGAGCCACCAATGGGAGGGGTATAGAGGAGAGTACAATGAGTTGGACGAACACCGTATTAATGATGAACCACAACATCAGTGGTACGGGTATGACAATATTGATTTGTATGAGAGGAGACATCAACATGACTGAAGTAACCTTTTAGGGTATCCCCCTGTCTGGAAGTCAGAGAGAGCAAAAAACAAACAGCTTGTACATTACAATTGCAACAGCTTGGGAGGGGGATACAGGGGGAACAGCTGGCAGAGATGAATGAATTGACGACACCTGGAAGTATTTGTAGGGAAGGTTATAAACACAGTTTTAAAGGTTATCATATTTTTAATTATAGCACTACGGACATAACTGAACTCCATTGCAGCCTATTTTCTAAGGGTTTTAAGTTCATTCCAAGAAGGAAGGTGGATATAAGTAGAATATTAATTGACTTGAAGTTATTTATAAGAAAAACAATTTGGTATTGTTATTTCAGGGAAATGAACATGAGCACAATGCAAAAAGGGTACTGTCCAAGAAAAGTATATATAACCCCCTACTTCATCCGCAATTTAAGAATTTTGAGATTTTAGTGGAAAAGGAGCAACAGGAAGGAATATTAGATAATAAAGTGGCTTTCAGTTTAAGTAAATTTGAAAGGATACTTTTGAACAGTATTAAAAAAACACATTTTTGAGGGTAAAGATGCCAGATAAAGGTGGTGGTACTGTTTTTATGGATACTATTATGTATTAATCTAAAATGATGGAAATTTTAGATGATGGAACTAAGTATGTTAGGGTATCATTAAATTAAATCCATGTTGCTTACAAAAAGATTTTTTCTAATTTTGAATGATCTGTTGTTGGAAGGTATGATTGATTTTGACCTTTTTAGATTTCTACATAATGATAGACCTAGAGCTCCCACCATATTTGGCATACTCAAAGTGCATACGGGTGTGATGGATCCCCCTTAGGCCTATAGTGGTCAAACTGAAATCATTATCTATGACAGATAGGGATACCCTGAAAGACTTGTGGGACTTATTGAAACATATTAAACCAAATTTATATACTGAACAAATGTTATTCATTACTATAGATATAGTGACTCTATTTACCTCAATTCCCCATGAACAGTGAATTGAATGGCTAGAAGAAGCAATGGTAGAAAGGTGTTTTTTCCCAGAATGATTTTTGTATTTGTTTAACATCGATTGAATTTGTTTTGAAAAACAACTTTGAATTTTATCAGCAAATAAAAGGTGTAGCAATGGGTGCCAAGTGTGCGCCTACATACCCTAATATTATTTTGGTTATTGGGGAACAAAAATATATTTTAATTCTAAATATGTGGGATTCTGGAATTTGTATAGACACTATTTGGGTGATATATGTTTGTTTTGGACAGACACTAAAGACAAGTTTACTGAATTTTTTGGCTATATTTCCAGCACCACTAATTTTAGTAGATTCACCTATGATAGTAGACATGATGGTAAAAACTATTTCGATCTTACAGTTCGCAAGTACAAAGGTAGAGTTAAGTCCACTGTGTTCAGAAAGGAGAACTTTTCCAATTCATATTTGTATTTTACCAGCACACACCCTTATTATCAAAAAAGAGGGGTAGTCTAAGGTCAGTTAGTGAGAGGAAGCAAAATGTCCTCTGAGGATGAAGACCTTTTGATTGAGTGTAGCTTTTTACAGAAGTTGTTCAAAGAGAGAGGGTATCCTGATCACTTGTTATATGAGGTTAAGGAAGAGGTCATTTGAGGTAGACAGAATAGGTTTGCACCCCTATTAGGAAAAGATGGGACACTTACATCAGAATCTAACAACCCACCACAGGATAAAGGGTAATATGAACATGCTTTTGTGACATGCTTTAATGGGGACGCTGGGGTTATCAGAAATGTAATGGAAAAAGAGTGGGTTATATTTGCCATTATATCAGACCTTAATATTTTTGGAGAGCCTTTTAAATATATTTTTATTTTATTTATTTATTTTACATTTGTTTACAGGGATAGTCCGACTGGACACAGGTCCATTTTCGGCGGAGGCCTGGGGAGAAAAGCTCCAAAGATAATTAACACAGACATAATGGAGAAAAGCTCCAATTCATAATTTACATAAAAATACAATCCAGATCATTTAAAAACACAGAA
This sequence comes from Protopterus annectens, assembly GCF_019279795.1. Taxonomy (NCBI): domain Eukaryota; kingdom Metazoa; phylum Chordata; order Ceratodontiformes; family Protopteridae; genus Protopterus; species Protopterus annectens. The sequence continues at coordinate 1,136,283,564 of NC_056727.1, read as the reverse complement.
GGTAACAATAATAAGATCATAAGAACAGAATAAATTCATAGGAAATGAATCACTGTTTAGAACTAATGTATATTTTGGGGCAAGACATGCTTTGACAATGGGTACATATATTTATTAGGATAAAAAATACAAGCTAAATGGTCATTGATCTATACAATAAATATCTACAGTAGTAACATTCTTTGGGTATGATGTGCATGACAGTTTTACAAGGGAGTTGAAATAAACAGATCAAAACACTAAGTACAATGTATATATATATATATATATATATATATATATATATGTGTGTGTGTGTGTGTGTATTAACCTGGGGAGTCACAGGAGCAGAGCCAGTTGTTAGTATAGTGGGCTTTCAGTAGCCTTTTAAATTGTGTAATAGAGGAATTAGAAGTTATGTTACTAGGTAGAGTATTCCAGATTCTTGCAATAGTGCAACCAAAGAGAGATTTACCAGGCTCATTCTTATAATTGTTGACGTTTAGGAGGTTCTGGTTAGTTGATCTTAGGGGTCTAGCAGGCCGCAAATACTGCAAGGAAACAACAATCAGCTATTTCTACTTGAAGCAGGTCTGTGCTAGAATGTAAGTTATGAATGAACCGCTGCTTCAGAACTGTGTGGTGATTTCACTGAGACCTTGATTCAGTGAAAAAGACTCAAAATCTACTGAATATGACAAGGAGAGAGCCTTAAAGGGTGTAGAGACATTATCTGTGGTCTCGGAATATCTGCAGTTACTGGCCTCACCACTTGGGCATAAGCAACTAGCAGGGATGAGTGAGGAAAAAAGTACTTACATTTGGGAGCAGGAGAGCAGTCCTGCACTACAGGTTATGGTATCACTAAGTTACAAAAATAGGGATGGAAAGACCTGCAGAGATTGCTAACTTACTTTGGGTTACGTGACCTTACTGCTAGCAATCCTGCTGGTGTGCGAGCCACTTAGACAGTTTACAGAGTGAACTTATGGGTATTTTACAGTATCTATTTACAGAAAATTGTTAAAAGACATATGCAGCACTTATTAAGCAGATTCTACTTCTGTATGCTGGGCCGTTGATTGCTTAAGGTTATGTGCTCTTCCGTTTAGAAAGGAACAGCAAGTTATAGATAGGATGAGCACTTCAGTGGGGTACTGTAGGAGAAGAGAAACAAATGGAGGAATGGAGTTATAGGGAGGGTCAAGTCAGTTAAATTATTACAAGAAAATTGTCAGAAAAAAACAGAAAAACACATTAACAGCATGTATCAAGCTGCCATTATTACACTCACATTTCACCATGAATCTGATTTAACACCTTCCACTAGTAGGCTCTGTAGAACTATGAGCTGCGGTTTAACAGCACTTTCCACAATGTGAAACTCGCCTTGTTGCAATCAACTTTAGTTATCAGTTACTATATTAAATGACATAAAATGAAAACTCTGCAGCTTTTTCAGTGTGTGCAATATAGTGCAACCTTAGCTATCAGTTAATATGTTAAATTACATTATAATTAAATCACTGCAGCTAATTCAGTGTGTGAGATGTAAGGCATTATTCCATACAAACAAATGCAATACCATGTGGACTACAGTGGCATGGCTTTAATATTAAGAATTTAATAGAGAAGAGGGGTGATGCAGTTAAGTGTAATTTTTGTTCACAGTGCCTATATGTATTAAATGGTGAGAGTGTTTATATACTTGCAAGAAAAAAGGATGTTATATGTGGAGGGTATGCCACTTGTAATACCAGTGGGGTGGTTTATGTAGTACTATGTCAAGCCCGCAATGCATTCAGTTGGCAAATCTGAAAAGAAATTCCGTAAGAGGATTTATGAACATATTGACATTAGAAATAGGAATTCCTACAATGCTTTCTATAAACATAATTTGACATGTTCATCAGCTGGATTTTCAGAATGCGGTGGTGGTACTGCGGTAGCATTGTTGCCTCACAGTAAGACGTTTTCCTGTTCGATTCTCAGCTAGAGCGTCTTCTGTGTAGAGATATGCGTGAATGGGTGTACCTTCGTTGAAGGTTGTGCTTCAGGGCTGGCAACTCGGCACGTAAAAATCTACTGCCAATCATTAGTGGACCGGAGTTCTGCTGTGGCGACCCTAACCGGGAAAAGCCAAAAGACACAAAAATCAGCTAAATTGTCATTTTTTGTATTAGAAATTGTACCTGTGGACAAAAGAGGAGGGCCATGGGAACTTAAAACAGAATGCAGGGAATTGTATTGGCAAATTATTTTAGAAGCCAACAGATTCCCTGGTATGAATGATCATACCTCTTAACCTCTTAGACCAAGAAATCTGGACAAAGTCATAAATAATGGGAGAACAAAGGCCCAAAAATAGAGACAATTTTTAAATAGTGCTCTTACAAACTTAGAAAGTAGATAGAATAACAGGTTTTGCATTAGCATGAATTTTCTGAAGGGTATGAAGCCTGAAACTCAAATGTCTGTCATTATTTCCTGACATATTCAATGATTTGCCAACAATTTGCTAGAAAAAACAATTTTATGAAAAATACACCAAAAATATGAGGCAAAAATCTGGACAGTCTACGAAAATCTGTACAGTTGAGAGGTATGTAATGATACTGTTTCCATAACTCCTGTTCTGAAACTTAGAGCTGCTAGGCTTTGATACATAGCTTTATTTGTGATTAACTCTTGCTTGCCTCCACTATTGTAAATGCATCTGAAATTGATTCTTATTGTACTGCATATTTAATGAACTTTGCAATCATCTATTTTTTGTACACTGGAGCTTTTCTCCCCGGGCCTCCGCTGAAAAAGTCTCTGCCCCAGTCGGACTATCCTGGTCAACAAATGTCACATAAATAAATAAAAAAATAAAATTATGGCCACTAGATGGAGGTCCTTGCAAACCAATATATTAAATGGTGTAAATGGTATACACAGTATTTTCACAAACAAAAAGGTTTTAACCTTAGTTTTATATAAAAATATTTTTTGATAATTTTTTTAGCCTCTACTAGCTACGTTATATTTAATTGATTGATTTTAATTGAGCTATTATTTTAATGGTTAGTTGGTGGTTATATAAATCTATGGGGTTTTGGGATGTCGGGATACATCTGATGAAGTCTTTTTCAAGGACGAAAATGCAGTAACTTGTTTGGTGTTAATGTGGTTTGGTATGTGGGTTTTATGTGATGTTGTGTGTACTGGATTAATAAACTCATTTAATCCTCTTTGCTGAGTGCTGGTCATCCTTCCTGAGTGCCTGTTCACATTTGATCTTGGTTCTGTTCCTTTTGGGCACTTTTTCTAGTGGATTCATAGTTATATCATATATATATTATCGATGTCAGAACTGTAGAGTGGGGCAAGAAGAACAATGGCCCTGGGCACAAAGTGTTGGGAGGGCATGATCTGACATCTATCATCCTGATCAGTCTTTAGTGCAATACCAGCTTTGCAGTCGAATTTGAGTGCTGCAGTGCTCTGTGTGTAGTCTAAACTGTAGCAACTGTTTGCTAAATTTGTAGTAAGCAGTTTGCTGCAGTTTAAAAGAAGAAGTGATTTTTTTAAATCTGCTAAATGTGTGGAAGGGGGGTTAGGGCAGGGCACAGAATTGGGACCTGAATAGGTGGGGTAGGAGGGAGTGGAAGGAGCGTGTTGTACATCTGGATACCTGGTTGACATGCCTGTAGAAGGAACAGTAGTTTTTTTTTTTTTGCTGTTCAGTGAAAGAGCTAGCGGGGGGGGGGGGATCTCACTGTAATTACAGTAAAATGTGTGTGTGTGTGTGTGTGTGTGTGTGTGTGTGTGTGTGTGTGTGTTCTCTTCTATGGAAGAACTAATGGGGGGAGCATGGATCTCAGTATAATAAGCAAGCTGACTGCTGCAATATAGCCATCGGCTTATTAGAGTAAAGTCTTTTTTTTTTTTTTTTTTTGAGGGGGTGGGGTTGCTGGTTTGATGTACCAGCACAGCTAGCTGTTGAAGCCAGTCACACTTTCGATTGATGTCATGTATGTATTGCGTTGCCTACAAAGGTCCAGGACATGGCTGAAAAGGGTCCTTGGACCAGATCACTTACTCGGTTAATAAATGTAAGTAAGTAAATAAATAAATAAAAGCAGCACACAACATCAAAACAGATCAGGATTTTAAACTAAAAATGTTAACACAAACACAAAATCATAGAAAGTATGCAGCACAACAAAAAGGAAAAGTACAAAACAAGCAACTTATTGATGACCTAAAAAACTTTTATAAAGAACTCAGAAAGAAAACCAAAGCAATAGTAGCATCATCTAGCCACTCCAGTGGTATAGAGGAACAAAGTCCTTACTACAGCCCAGATAACCAGCATTTGATTAGCAGCTCAGGCAACTGCTAGAATAGTAGGAAAGATAGGTGTGCCCATCTTTGGAGGGTGGTTACATGGATGATGGCTGGTGGAGACTGGGGACATTGTGTATGAAGAGGCATGGTCCTATGGGGGAAATGGGTGATATACTTAACTGAATTGTTGCAGAGGTGCGGTGATACACCACAAATCTCCATTGCATGCCTGTCCCTTAGATGAAACCATATAACCACATTGAGATGGAGAAGAAATGGGGTAGGACATAATGGAAAAAATTCCTCTTTCTTGATGGATGCTATGATGACCAGAACTATCATTGGTGCTAACCCCAGCCTAATACTGAAGAACTCCATGCAAGTTATAAAAGGGTGGCAGACCCAGAGATAGATGTGAGGCACTGAGGTAGGGATCCGCAAGCTGATACAAAGGGAGCAAAAAAAAATAACACCAGTATCATAAAAAAATTAATACATTCTGAAGAAATATCTATGATGATCCTTTTGAGCATAATAAAGATGCCAAATAGGTAGAAGAATTAAAAGAAGCAGTAAACAGTTCTAATAGAAAATATATTTAATAGAATGAAGTAACATTTAGAGAAAATATGACAAAATTAAGCAAGGCTCAAGCATGAAAAAACTCAGGTCCAGATGCAGTGCCTATCCTCTGACTAAAAGTATTAACACCTTTGCACAACAAAAGAATTATAGAATCTTGGAATGTACAAAGTAACTGGGCCATATACCTTGCCAATAACCACCGTTAAATCTTACCTCCTTGTCCAAGGCTTAATATACCAGTCATACTAGGGGTAAATTTCTGAATACCCATCCAATTGTCTAATTCCTTCTTAAAAGAAGATAGTGTGTCACATTGCTTAATCTGAAGACGAAGTTTGTTCCAAAGATGATTCTGTCACTCCGCTGTGATTTGTTTATTTGCTGAAGCAGGTTCAGATCTCTGGTTCTAGTGTTCACAGGATTGTTTGATTCGTGGAGAAATAAGAGGTCTTGGACTACCAGATCCCTAATGGCTTGGAAGGCAAGGCACAGATCGCCCTCTAAGGAGTTTATAGAATACCGAATACAGGAACAATGCCTTTAACCTCCTTTGATTGCTCAAGTCCTTTAGTCCCATGATCTTTTTTGTCAGGAAAATTTGTACCAGTTTATAATATTATAAAATGCACTGCAAAGTGCTCAAACATGTTGAAATGTGCAGCTACATCAATGTTAGAGGAGTGCAGTCACTCGTGGTGAGATACGGGTTTGAGTGCTTTGTCTCTTTGTGCAGTTGTACAGTAAGGAATGAGGTTTCCTCCTGTCTTTCAATTACAAATAATCACCTAATAGATGTGTTAATATCTCTCACCTAATAACAATGTTAATGTTTGTCATGCAAGTTTTCATTTACTGCATTCTTTCGGGTTTGCAAATCAAATTCAGTACTCAGATTTTACATAGCAAGTGATTTAGTGCTAGATGCTTCAGTCCCCTCTGCTTTTAGTTTTGAATCATTAGCTCATCCCATGCCTCGTGTCTGAATAATAATGAGCATGTTTATGTGGCTGGATGGGGATCATACCTCTCAACTGTCCAGATTTTCATAGCATGTCCAGATTTTTGCCTCATATCTTTGGTCTGTTCATCATAAAACTTGTATTTTTTTTTTGGTAAATCACTGAGGATTGAAGTCACTAAATTATGACTTACATTTGAGCTTCAGACTTCATATCCCTAAGAAAAATGCATGCAAACACAAATCCATTTATTCTAGCAACTTTTAAAGTTTATAAGAGCAATACTTAAAATCTGCCCCTATTTTTGGGCCTTTGTCTCCCATTATTTTAGGTTTTGTCCAGATTTCTTGTGTTAAGAGGTTGAGAGGTATGATGCAGATTACATGGTTACAAGAAAAGGACTTATTTTCACAAACAATGTTAGATGACTACCTTTATTTGTTACCGGCGATATCAGAATATCTGTATATCCCCCCGCAAAAAAAGAAATTAAATCTGTACCCATATTCTTCCTACATAATAAACATCAGTTTTAATAAATGTGATTGAAAAGAAACTACATCTCATTGGGATACGTATTGTAGTTAACAGTGAAGGCAGCAGTGCCATCTAGTGATTTGCAAATATAGTACCAACACAATACAGATTTCTCAACCAACTTTTATTTAGTAATATAAACTCAGAACATTATAAATTTAACTTTTATTTCCCAGAATAATGTTTAGAAAACCCATTTTTGTAGGAATGTTCATGTGCTTAGAGCTGATTGCAGATAACCAGGTTGTTACTGTGTGCTGATGTGTTGTCTGGAAGGGAGTAAAGCTTGCCACATAGCATATGCTCTAGGTATAGTGAAAATAGAAATATTAATCTGCAGACAGAAGTGAAAAGCAGTAGAGAAGAAGGTGTAAAGCTGATATGACAGATGGCATTACGAATAAAGTAGAGTTATTGTCATAGAAAACTTACAAGTTAAGCAGAATGTTCTCTCTCCAGCTTGGGTGTTCAGTAAAATATATAGTGGGTATAAATACTTTCCAGCATCTGATCTGGGACTTACCTTGAAAGAGTTTTGTTGTTATTATCAGTCTAAATACTTGTCAGCTATTCTGAGACTATCAGTCATGGATAAAGGGGCTCCTATTAGCTGTGCTTCTTTCTAATACTTTGTAGTCAAAGGTGACTTTTAAAACTATGCATTATACCTAACATTCAATAGTTGTAGTTCTCTATTAAGCTGTAGTCAAGCCAGTGAAGCTTTTTCTTCCACACATCATTCATTGTATTGATTATTCTTGCTAAAACACACTGAACAAATTACACATTTACAATTGTATCTAGCATTGAAAGTGTACTATGTAATATGCAGGGAAAAGCCAGCATTTTTGGAAATGGCCACTATCTTCCAGAGTTTACTCCTCCCCGGCAAAGACAAAACACACACACACACACACACACACACACACACACACACACACATACACACACATGCAAACACGCACACATGCACACACACACACACACACACACACACACACACACACACACACACACACACACACACACACACACACATACTACGAGCATTTGGTTAGAATGCAGCATTCTGATAAGTCACAGTTTTGGAATGCTTCTGTACATCAAGGTAGTCTTTGTAAGAAGTCTCTGCATTGCAAAAATTAATTACAACACTGGAGTAAAGCGAAGACAGTGGAAGATGTTTAAAGTATACCAGTATATCATACTGCATTGTATAACTGTGTACCACATCAACGTACTTAGTAACTAAAGACACAGTTCAGAGGGCTATTCACTGAAGTGCAAAGCTGTGAATACAAAATGATTTTTTATTACAGTGTACAAGCAGGACATGTCACATTTACAGCTGTGACAAGCTTTTGTAAGACATAGAGGTTGTCTATATCACAAAGGGCTTGCTCAAACCACAACACAGCCAGCATCTGTAATCTATCATTTGTGTCGGATACCTCAGACAGAGATAGATATTGGAGCACCTTTAACTATGTCACTTCAGATCCAGAGACCATATAGACAGACAACACACTGCTATTTATAACAAAGCCATATTGCAATATCTAGATAAGTACAAATGAGAATAACATGCTTTTACAACAAAAAAAGACTCAGTTAATGTATCCACACACCTGCTCATATCAGATAATAAATGTTTTAACAATGGCATGTGGGAGTTATGCTTTTACCCAGCACAACAGCAAAATACACTAAAAACTGAAACTGGCTATGTATTAGAACTTTGTATTTTTTACAAGTGGTTTGGACAGTTGTGGTAGACTGAGCTGAGTGTTGTAAGCTGTTCACAATGCAATGCTTCTCAGTAAGTAAATGTTGCATGGTTTATGAATTAATCATATATTATTATGTGGAATCAGCCAGTCAGCATTTTGCTTTCTTTTCAGTAGGTCTTAATTATTCACTGCATAAAGCTGTGTGCAACAAACAGCAATAATATCTATGGCCCATACAACTGTATTGCACAGAGCAGTAGTCAACAGTGCAACATAAAAATCTCCTTTAATGCTTTCTGGCATGAGTGGATGGTACCACTGGACTAGCTTGTAAAACAACTCAGAATAATGTGATGATCACCCACTGACATTCAGGCTGTTATGCCTAATACCGTGTCCTCCTCCTTATTTATTTACACCAAAATGCCACTGTAAACGTACCTTCTAAATGCATTTAGATTGTGGTTAGGGTGGCAATGGTGGGAAGAACATGGTCAGAAATCTTCCAAATGATGACTGCTTCTGCGACAATGGGGGAGTGTATTTAAATGGCCCTTGCTAGAGATAAATAGCACAAGGGATGAACCTCAGGCATGTAGACTGAAGACTACTTCTGTAGAATAGTTACAGTCCTCAGAATACATTACAGTTACCAATATGGGACAGAAAACAGGTGTATTCAAGAATAAGAAATGACTAGCTATGTGGCACCAAGGGATAAAGCCCTGACTATGCCACAGACAGCCAAAATGTGAACACCTGTATGAACTGGCTGAGGAAGATGGGAGTGAGTGGACACTACTGGGTCATGCATCCTGGGTGGGGGTGGGAGGTCAGCTTGGAACCTAGTAGGAGCACTAAGTATTACCCAGTAGAGTTCAAGCCTGCTTCACCCACTCTGCTACAGTGCATCTCCCCCCGGCAGCCAAGGGAATGATTTCCCATAGGAGACAGCAATGGCAGAGCTTGGAGGAATCATTGAAGGGGGGGGGTGCTTCCAGGGGAGATGGTAGACCATTTCAAATGATCAGCAAGCTAGTCTGCTTCCGACACCTGACTCTCTCTCCAGGAGATGGAAAGCCAATTGGGATTCCTAGGCAGACAAATGGACTGCAGAGCTCTTGTCTAGCCTAAGAATGCACTGCTGCCGTACCTTCATAATTAAGGGGCAGATTGGGGACTGGTAGTGGAGCCATTAGGTAAGGTCCACAGACAGGAGGAAAAAAGGAGTAAGAAAGAAGGAAAGAAAGACATTCTTCAAGGGCAGAAAGGAAGTTAAATTCAGAAAGGACTATAAAGAAATATGCTACAGAAAGACTAATGGATTTCTAGATGATGGTAGCAGTGGAACTAATTGCAGTATAAAAACAATGTTTCAGGCTAATGGCACATAACTGTTGTTCAAAGCAGTGTCAACAGTGAAACATAATATAAGGGAAATTATATTGTTTGACAATCTTCTAGCTGGTGAAAAAGTGAGCAGAAATACACAAGGAAGGAGTTCATGCACTTCATTCTACTGCTCTTTGAAATGTCATTTGTTATTTAAGCAACTTAATAGTTTCTAAAGTTGTAACTTTGAATTACATATCTTAATCATGAAATATACTACGTTTATGTTATTTCTATATTTATTTTATTGCAGTTAAACAGAAAGTAATTCTCTGTTCAGCAATTTTTTTACTTGCAAGTTTTACCGTTAGACATTTTCATAGTTCCTCTTGTCAGACTTCGTGTACTTCTTAGGTACCACCTGTAACACAGTTTCTGACTTCTTTATTAAATTATTTTGAAATTCCTTTTCAGAAAGAAGTAAATATATATTACAATGTTTTGGTTGTGGGGGTGAAGATAGAAGGAACAATATGAAAGGTCTACAATCTGAAACTTTCTTATGTGACATAATTACCTCTGCCAAGCACCTACCTTACACAATTTGCATTAGTTTTCCATTTGGGGTGAACTACAAAACCAGATAACAGCATGGAGGTCACATAGAGATTATGGAGATGAAAAGAAGTCACTTGTGTAATAGGCACATTGAAATGGCCTGTAGGAATGTTTCTGCATATAGCACTAGAACCTCACTGACATTGTACATGATTTCCAGCTTTGCTTTTAAAATATGATGATATTCTTATTCTTATATTCTGCCATATCACACAATATCGTCTTTGTATTTACTTAGAATGACAATACTCAAATTACTGCTAACTTTGAAAATCTTTTGATAAAGTGTCTGAAACTGGGACTCTCGTTTATGTCATGTTTTAAACTCGTTGCTATTAGCCATGTCATCCAAAAAACTGTGTTTAAAATGTTTTTATGTAAAAAAGTAGGAATTAGGTAGATTTTGATGCAGCCCTTTTCATAGGTTCATAGGTTGGTACTAGGCTATCGGCCCTAGGGCCTATACAAGCCTAGCCATAACACTTTCCTGGATATTTATTTATTATTTACTTCCCTGGACCCCTGTCTAGCAGGGCGACTGACGTGATAACCAGGGTGAGGTTCCTTTTGAAGAGGGTCAAGGAGGCGCTCTGCTTGACATGTATGGGCAGTCTATTCCAGAGTATGGGGAGTCTCTGGGTCAGGAACCTATCCCTTCAGCATGTTTTGTTCATTGTGATGACAAGGTTTAGATCCCTGGAGCGTGTGGCAATGAGGGATTGGGATTTCTTTAAGTGGAGCATGTCCAACAGCTCAGGGTTTGACATGGCCTTGTATGTTAAGCAGAGATCTCCTATGAGTAGATGATATACCACATAGTATAGCTGGAGTTTTTTTAGACAGTCAGCATAGGGCATCTGCTTTAGGCCTGTGATTCTTTTAGTGAGGTATTTCTGCGGCCTTTCCAGCTGTTGCAGATGTCTTGTGAGGTGCATACCAAATAGGACATTGTACTCTATAATGGGTCTAATGAGGGATGAGTACAGGGGGACAATGACCTCCTTTTTTCTGGATGAAAAGCCCTTAGTGATGAGATGTGCCACATAGAAGGATTTCCTGACTGTTGTGGCAATGTGGCTATCGAAGGTGAGACCACTGTCCACCTGGGTCCCTAAGTCTCTCATCACATTTTCATTGTTTAGTGTACTGCCACCTATGTGGTAATTCATGGGTACATGTTTTTTCCCAAAGGGGATAACTATACATTTCTTGGCATTAAGCTTGAGCTCATGGCTCTGGCACCAATCATCTGTGTCTGTAAGGCCCTTTTGTAGAATATCCACATCATTTGGGGATTCAATAATGGCTCCCAGTTTGCAGTCATCTGTGAACTTTGTTAGCCAGAGTCCCTTAGTGTTGGCCTGTACTTCAGAGAAGTAGATGCCAAAAAAGAGCGGTCCCAAGACTGTACCCTGAGATACTCCACTTGTCACTTGTCTGAAGCTGGATTTGGAGTCTGCTACATTTACAGTCTGGGTTCTGTCAGTTTGCCAGTTGGCAACCCATCGAGTGATGTAGGAATTTAAGCCCAGCTTAGTAAGTTTATCTATGATACCAGAGTGGGGGATGGTGTCAAAGGCCTTGGTGAGGTCCAGATAGGCTGCGTGGCCTGCATTAACCTTGCCCACAGCTCTGTAGACTGATTCAAAGAAGTCAATCAGGTGCAGGAGACAAGATCGGCCCTTCATGAACCAAGACTGGGTGGTGTCCAGTGTTTGAAGGTTGCCAATGTCTTTGTTTATAAGTTCCATGATAATGCATTCCATGTCCTTGCAGATCAGGCTCATCAGACTGATGGGATGGTAGTTCCTGGTATCCAAGGTGGATCCTCCCTTGTGGAGTGGGATAACTGTAGCTGGGCATCACTCAGTGGGCATGAAGCCTGAGGTGAGGCTATGATTAAACATGACACTTAGGTGAGGTGCCAGTTTGTTTTGTAGTTCATGTATTACACAGCCCAGGATGTCATCTAGTCCCATGGATGCTGTATTTTTAGCTTTGGAGAGTGTGGTTTCTACCTGTGTGGCCATGACTACCGGAATTTGGCAATCTTTTGGTATTGAGATGGGCCCTTTAGGGGGTGAGAGGGGGGTGAAGTTGACACTAAATTGATCTGCCAGGATATTGGCAATATCTTTGGGATCAGTATATTGAATGCCATTCTGTTGTAGCTCAGAGCATATCTGAGCATTGCCATTTAGATTCTTGACATAACTATAGAATGCCTTGTGGTTGTCTTTGAAATCTTTGGCAATTTTCTTTTCGAAACTAGCTTTGGAGAATTTTTATGAGGGATCTCAGCTTGTTATTGAGGCTGGTAAGGGAGTTTTTTGCATCCTGGGATTTTCCTCTTTTCTGCAACAGTTTCTTTCTTGTGTTGTATAGTTTGTTTATGGCAGGGGACCACCAGATTGGCTTCCTTTTTTGGAGGAGAGCATCTTGGTTCTATTTGGGATGGCATGATTCATGCATGAGTGGATGTGCTCGTACAGTACCTTAGTGTAGGATTCAGCAGTTGAACTTTCAGCTCCCGTCTGCATGGCTGTCATGAAGTTTGTCACTTCAGACTTGAGTAGCATGAAGTTGGCTTTGGAGAAGTTTTTTACAGAGGTTTCCTTACTGGGGGGTGGGGGTGGGATGTGGATGTCAAGGGTGATTTGCTTATGGTCAGACCTGACCAATAAGGAGGTGACCACCGGTGTGGAGCATCTATCTCTCATGTTGGTAATGACCAGGTCCGGGATATTGGAGCCCCTGGTGGGACAATGGATTAGTTTATCCAGGGAGTTGGAATTTATGAATTCCAAGAACCTCTGGCAAAGGGTGTTGGTACCCAAGTAGTTTTCCCAGTTAATGGCAGGGTAGTTGAAATCTCCCAGTAGTAAGGTGTTTGGTTGTATCTTAATATTTTCCAGCATGTTTAGAAAGGTGTAGTGAGAATCTTGAGGCATGGTGGGGGATCTGTAGCAAGCTACAATTTGGATTGCAGTCTTACCTAGTGTTAGTTGCACCTGGAGAATTTCAGATGTATTGTGTTGGGCAACTAGCCTGGAGGTGTGAATATCCTTGGTGAATATGGACACTCCTCCACCTTTAGTGTTTCGGTCTTGGTTTGGTGGCTGAAAAGTGTGGTAAGAGTTGTAGCCTGGTATTGCAGGGGTGCTCTCTGGAGCCTTGAACCAGGTCTCAGTTACTGCACAGATATCAATGTTCTCCATTTTTAGGAGTGCCTAGAGAGAGTGCATTTTGAGGTTTAGACTTCTAGCATTGAGTAGCATTACCTTCGGATTTTGCATGCTTGTATCTGTTACGATGGTGGTTTTGTCCTTTGAACCTTGCCTAAGAAAGGCACTATAGGGGTGGCAAGAGCTTTAGCCAGTAACCTGAATCCCATGGGTGACAGGTGCAGACCATCTCTGACAAAGCATCGTGGTTTGTCGATCATGTCGTCCCAGGCAGACAGATACTGGATCCCCTTTGAATGACACCAGAAGCTTAGCCAATTGTTGAAGTCAATCATTTTGTCCTTATACTATGGTATCATTCTGGGTGAAGGCAGGATGCTACTCAGGGCTAGGGTCATACTTGCCCAGACCACATGATCCAAGAGCTCTTCCATGTCTCTTTTCATTTAGTCCAGGGGAGGTACGTCTCAAGTCATTCACTCCAACATGGACAATGACTGAGTCGTATTTGTACTTGTTGTGGAGTGACTTGAGTGCATGTGTTATGTGTTGGATCCTGGCACCCGACAGGCAGCTGACTGTAATTTTCTCCTTGTTCAGCCTGGTGAGTGGGACATCAGTGTGCCTGACTATAGAGTCACCTATGACTAATGTGTTGGGTACGTTGTCTTGCCTTAGGGGCTGTTGTTGGGTGGCACACTGGTGTTGTGAGCAATATGTCAGTTTGGTTGTGACTGGTGTTTGTTTGCTTTTCAGCTTCGGAGGTCCTTGTTGCTTGGGCAGGTTAATGTTAAGGGCCTCCACATATGTGGGTTTAGTGTTGCTATGTGTGGGTGCTAATGGCGTGGGTTTTGAAGGGCTATGTGTTGCTTGAGGTGTAGTGCAGGTGTTAACTTTCTCCTCTTGACTGTCTAGCACAATCTTAGCTGGAGATTGCTTTGCTTCCAGTTTGGCTATGAAAGTGCATCTTTCGCAGGTTATAGTTTTGGGTGGTAGGAGGAGAGGGTTATCTGTGTACATGAGGCAGTAGCTGCATTGCTCCAGTATGCCCAGACTGACCAGGTGGACAGGGGAAATCACCGGAAACTGACCCTTGGACATACCTGTTTAGGTGCATCTTTGTAAAGTACAAGAGCTGATGTTCTTCGTGTTTCACTGTTGCAGTCATTACATTTGGGTAATCTGCTGGAAGGTTGCCCTCAGTTGGCCTGATTAATAAAGTCTTGGGTCCTGCGTCAGTTGCTGTTCCTTCTTCCATGATGTCAGGTTGTCAGGGGTATAAAACATGCAGCCAACGTCATTACATCAGTCTTTCTTGCCTCGCTGTGCCCGAAGCAGAAGCAGTTCGCAAGCGCCGGTTGGCCGACTCCTGAAATTTTCGTTTTCGAGTTTCAGATCCAAAGTCTACAATTAAAAAGCTAAGTACCCCGTTGGGGATACTTTTTCTTGCTCCTTACCGATGTCAGTAAAAGTTAATAATTGCATTACTTGTGGGAAGCAAATACCTCATAAGGATTTTCATTTGTACTGTATTCCTTGCCTACGCCCTGACCATAACGTACCTTGCTGTCGGTTTTGTGCTTTATTTAATCAATGCACTATCAAACGTCGGTACATTTTTGCTTCTAAATATTTTGGCTCACGCTTTAATTATCCAGAAATATCATCGGTTAGCAATCCGACTACTGGAATACCTAAAAAACGTAAAGAAAAAGACAGAGACAGGCCATTGAGGTCCAAAACTGCCGACAACGCTTCTCCTAAGCCAGTCGCCAGTTCGCCAGTACTCAGTGAGGTGCTTTTGCAGCCCCTGATACCCGCTACTTCTGATTTGCAGGCCTCTTCTAAGACTCATTCAGAGTCTGGTATGCAGCGAGATGCTTCAGTTATGGAACCTGCGGTTGTCTCTACCTTGGATGTTTCCGGAGCCGCTGTGTAGGCACCGGCTTCTGAGGGTGTTTTCAGGCCTACAGATTTGTATATTAGACTGACCCCATATTCAAAACTAAGACCAAAATCTCGACCTATGCCTAAAAAAATGATGCCTGGGCGACATGTGCAGGCCCCTATGCCTAAAAAACAAATGATCAAAATGGCTGAAGATTTAATTACTCTGATCAGGGGTAGCCAACCCCCCCCCCCTTCTAAGAGGCCTAAGCAAGACATTGATTATGAATCTTCTGAACAAGATTCTATTTCTTCTGACTCTTCTAATGAACAGGAATGGTCTATACCTCCTTATGAGGATTCTGATGCAGAATATTCCATTCCTTCTGCTTCTCCCCCTGAGGATTTTTCTTTTGTGGAAACTTTACATACCTTAAGGGAACATTTCCACTGGGAAAGTCAGGATTTCTCTGAATCTAAAAAAGACTTGGGGATTTTATTCTTCTTCCTCAGCATAGGCCTTTAGCTATACCTCCTGTTCCAGACATTGTTGATGATGTTTTTTTCAGAATCTAGTATGGCTCCTGATTCTCTGCCTCCAGCTCCTTGTAAGCCAGACAGATACTACAGGGTTCCTGACTCCCACAAATTCCTTTTCAGAAATCCTGTTGCAGATCCTGAAACTATTTCTCAGGGTCCCAAGGGCATTAAAGCTTCTACTGCTAAAAATCCTACCCCTTCTGATAGAGATTCCAGAGTGCTGGATAGATGGGGTAAGAAGGTTTACACTTCTGCGACCTTGACAATCAGGGCTTTAAACTGTCAATTTCATATGCTAAAATATCAACAGCATATCATGGGGTTGCTTAAACAGAAAATGATGTTAATTTCTGACTGTGTGGAAAACAAAGATTTACAGGATTTATTGCATTCAGCTGAACACGTTGGAAAACATACTTTGCAATGTGGTTTTGATTCTTTGGAGGCCTCTTGCAAGGCTGCTGTAACTGGGTCTGTGCTAAGAAGCCATGCTTGGCTCAAAGAGCAAAATCTGCCTGATCATGTTAAAGCAAAATTGTTGGATGCTCCTTTACAACAGGACCGTCTCTTTGGTAATAAGGCTGAAGAAGTTTTAAAAAAGATGGAAGATAAAGCTAAATCTGTGCAAACTGTGAAAGATTTCTTACAAGTGCAACCTCCAAGATTTATTAGGCACTGGCCTACTAAGAACTGGTCCTTTCCAGTTTCTTCAAGAGCCACTCAAGCCAAACCCAGACATTGCAAAGGTTCCAGGTTTCAGTCACAAGGGACTTTCAGAACAAAACAATGGGGTGCCTCCTCTTCCAAATCTGGAAACAAAAAACACCTCCCTATCGTAAGCAGTCTCAATGACTTCCCTTTACACTTACAAAGCACTTACCTTTTAGCCGCCCCTTTGGGGGGGAAACTGGCTCTTCATGCAAGAAACTGTCAACTTATAACACAGGACAAATGGGTTTTAAATATAGTATCCCAGGGATACAGATTTCATTTCCACGCGTTACCAATTCCAAACGGATGGCCAGATCTGCCCCCAAATCAGTGGGCAGAGGCCCAAAAACAAGTACTTTCCCTCATGAGCATGGGGGCTATACAACCAGTACCAGAAGAGGAAAAGGGACTAGGTTTCTATTCAAGACTTTTCCTGGTACCCAGAAAAGACAAATCATGGCGTCCAATTCTGGACTTATCTACTCTAAATACCTTTCTGGACATTCCAGAATTCAAGATGTTGACTCTTCACCAGTTACTTCCTATGCTAGGCAAAGATGCCTGGTTGGCATCTCTAGATTTAAAAGAGGCTTACCTGCATATCCCAATCAGGGAATCTTGCAAAAGATACCTCCGCTTCAAAGCAGGCTACTTGCATTACCAGTTCTCTGCACTGCCCTTTGGCTTATCTACTGCACCCAGGGTCTTCACAAAGTGCCTAGCTCCAGTAATTGCATTTTGCAGGCAAAAAATATTCAAATATATCCATACCTGGATGATTGTCTAATACAGCCTGAAAACAAGGACACTCTTCTAAACCATCTGGTGTTTGTAAAAAGGGTTCTAACTTGTCTAGGGCACACTATAAACGAAAAGAAATCCCAACTGGTACCCTCTCAAAAAATTACATTCCTGGGTGCAAGCTTGAATACAACTGCCCAGATGGCTTTCCTTACGCCAGAGAAGCAAATTCATTTGGTGACTTACTTCAAAGAGGTGGCCACAAAAACCCTGCTTTCTGCAAGGCAAATACTGCGAGCCTTGGGGTTCATGGCCTCCTGCATTCTTCTAATTCCATATGCAAGACAACATATGAGGAAACTTCACTGGTACTTAAAAAGTCTATGGAGTTAGCATTGTCACAGCCTGGAAACAATGATTAATATCATACCTTGCCTGCAACTAGAGTTCCTATGGTGGGCAGAGGCCTGTCACCAAAGCAAGGGACTGCCATTCACACCACCCCCTGCCGCCCAAACCCTAACTACAGGCACTTCAGACTATGCATGGGGGGCATATCTGGCAGGGAAGTGCATTTAGGGCAAATGGAGCCCAAATCAAATGCAAATTCACATCAATCAAAAAGAAATGCTAGCTGTACAGAATGCACTGACAGCCTTCAAAGATTACCTTCATCCAGGACAATTAATGATAAAGACAGACAACACCACAGTTATGTGGTACATAAACAAGCAGCGGGGTACACACTCCTACCCCCTTTGCAGACTAGCCATGGCTTTGTGGAACACGGCCTTAACCTATTAAGTACAACTACAAGCTCAATTCCTGCCAGGAAAGCTGAATACTCTGGCAGACGAACTAAGCAGAAATCTCATGGACCCACATGAATGGAAACTGGAACCACGGATTTTCAACATGTTGACACACAAATGGGGGAGCCCAGACATAGATCTTTTTGCCTCACCCCAGAACTATCAGTTGGACAAACTTTGCACAAGAACTCATCACAAAAAAGCCTGGAAAGTGGATGCTCTATCCTTCCGCTGGAAAAACCTATCTGTCTATGCCTTTTCCCCTCTGCCTCTGCTCTCCCAAGTTCTACTAAAAGTCAAACAGGACAAACCAAAAATGATTTTGATTGCTTCTGACTGGCCTTGCCAACACTGGTACCCACTCCTGCGCAATGGGTCACACCTTCCACTGTGGCACCTGCCTGAGACATCTTACTTACTGTCTCAGCAGAGCAACCAAATTCTGCACACTCAGCTCCAAACTTTGAATCTTGCAGTGTGGCTAATCACCTAAATTCACCCTTAGCATCTCTCAGCAAACCTGTGATGGATGTGATTTTGGAGGCAAGAAGGCCTAGTACTGGAAAATCTTATGCTGACAAATGGAAAAGATTCTGTGCCTGGAGCCAATCTCAAGGGATAAGCACAGCAGTGCCCAACATTCCTCAGATTTTACAATACTTAACTGAGATGCTTCATAAGGGCCTGTCCTTTTCTTCCATAAAAATCCATGCCTCAGCCATTTCAGCTCTTTACAATACAGAACCTTCCCTCTTCTCTCATCTTCTGATAAAGCAGTATCTCAGAGGGGCCAAAATCTTAAGACCACCCAGGAGAGCTGCAACCCCTGCCTGGGACCTCAATTTTGTATTGGAAAAGCTAGTCTCCCTCCTTTTGAGCCAGCTGCTACTGCAGACTTAAAATTTCTCTCCTGGAAAACAGCTTTCCTTTTAGCAGTCTCTTCAGCTAGAAGGATTTCTGAATTACAGGCTCTTATGGCAGTGGAGCTTTTCATCATTTTTCATGCAGACAGGGTATCTCTCAGGACCAATCCATCCTTCATGCCTAAGGTGGTATCCAGTGTGGCTCTTAATCAGACCATTCATTTGCCAACTTTCTTTCCAATCCACAGAACAAGGGGGAGCGGATTCTGCATTCATTGGATGTACACAGACAACTTAGATTTTACTTAAACAGGACAAAATCTCAAAGAAAATCTGAACAACTGCTGGTGGCATTTGCTGCAGGGGCAGAGGGAAAGGCTATTTCAAAGCAAACCATTTCCAAATGGATACGCCATTGTATTCATTTCTGCTATATGCACCATGGAAAAACTATCCCCCAGGGGATCAGACCCCATTCTACAAGGGCCTCATCTACTTCCACAGCCTTTCTCAGAGGTGTTCCTACCAGGGACATTCTAGAAGCTGCTACCTGGAGCTCAGTTCATACATTCACCAAACATTACCATTTACCACTTTTCTCTAAATCCAGAGCTGACTTTGCCACTGCTGTCCTGCAGGGTCTTATAGCTGGTCCTAATGCTGTCTAATTTCCTCCACCCAACCATAGCTTTGGGAATCTACCCAAATGTAATGACTGCAACAGTGAAACACGAAGAACCATAGTACAGTTGTGTACACTTACCATAAATGTAGATGTTCGAGTGTATTCACTGTTGCAGTCCTGGTTACCTTCCCTCCAGTCCCCTATTTTTCTCTGGCTATACCACTACTTTCTTTCCCTATGCTTAAAAGCCCTTTTGGTGTATTTGCTTTTGGGACTGGAGGTATATTTTTTGTGTTTTTAATTTTATTTGCTCCCCATTTGGGGGGCACCTGACATCTGGGGCAAGAAAAACTGATGTAATGGCGTCGGCTGCATGTTTTATATCTCTGATGACCTGATGTCATGGAAGAAGGGACAGCAACCGATGCAGGACCCAAGACTTTGTTAATCAGGCTGACTGAGGACAACTTGCCAGCAGATTACCCAAATGTAATGACTGCAACAGTGAATACACTCGAACATCTACATTTATGGTAAGCGTACACAACTGTACTTTTCCCCTTACCTTTGCAAGGTACTTTGCAATTTTTGGCTGTTTAGTGCCTACGATTAATTTCTTCTTATTAATAAGAAGAGTTGAGTGCTTGTATCAGCTTAAGGCTTCCTAGTGCTTTCCAGCAGGTTCTACAGCAAGTGCTAGTCACAGGGGTTCAGATTTTAGTACTACTACTGAGAAACCAGCTAATTCTAAGGGAAAAATTGAAGAGCAGACTTTCTGATGCCTGGCATAGTTTAACTGTAGCCCTGAGATGCTGCACGATGCGAAAAATGCTCAAACACGTGTGTTTTTAAGCCAGAAAGTTGAAAGGAATAGAAATCTGCCCAAAATGGCTAACATTATAGAAATCAGCCCAAAATGGCCAAAATTACAATTTCATAGCTGGAAAGCACTCCTCTATTGTTAGTCAGGCAGTATAATGCTCACCACTCCCACTGGTAAGCAGTAGGACTTCCCTGTACCACAGCAAGTTCTGGATAGCTCTGAACACAGAAAATAAAGTCCTGAAACCAGCAAGGCCTGGGATCTGGACTATACTAGCTGGGAAAGGCAGGAAATGGGCAAACAAGATATATATATATATATATATATATATATATATATTTTTTTTTGTTAAAACAGGCTAAGCAATGCAATAATACACTAAATAAACACAGTAAGGGCTAATGCACTTGAATGTGTAGCCCTAAACAGTAAATACAATTAAAAACAAAGAATAATGCTCACTACACTCTGTTCGCCTGATAATAAACAAGACTTATAAAATACAACAAAAAAACAGGCTTAAATAGTGGGAAGTATACTTGCTGTGTTCAATTCAAGTCAGTCACAAAAGGTAACCAAATGTTCCATAAAAAGAAACGAAGCTGTAACCTACAAAACCGCTTTACTTTGCGAACTCTTAATCCAATAAAAAAGAGTCAAAATCACCATAGAGTGTTCATTCGAACCTACTCATCCACTGGGCAATAGCTTGTAGAAAAAACACGCAGCCAGCATGTAAAAATAAATCCAAGCGTCCAGTAGAAACCACGTTTATTAAAATAATTAGAACACAGGGCTAGCGCTTTCAACGAATCTTCATCAGGCCTAGTACTCTGATTTGGTCCCCAGAGTGAACCTTGTTTGGTTTTGTGTTCAGGAAGTTCACCCTACATCTCCTATTTTGGTTAAATTGCAAAGCAATTGCATTTAAACTAGATGTTGGATCAGAGTGTAATCTACTGTCTCGGAAACCTATTACCTTACTGGCTCATAGCCCATCATTACGTTTCTCCCTTTTTCTCACTGTTGTGTGACTAGGAGTTTGTTTATATAAGTTGGGGCAGTGTAGAGTCTTACCCATGACACCCACAATGCCAATGGCAAAATTTCATTTTATGAATGAAAACGTACATTGAAAAACTCATTGTTTTAATGATGTATTGACATGATAACCTGTGATTTGTTAAAACTATTGTAAATCCACTGCCTGACTCTACTTTTAAGATATCTCTAAGATGCAATCTAAGTAAGACTGCCTTTATGACACTGTCATATCCTGGGCACAAGTTAAAGCAATTTGGTCAGATCTGGTTAAATTGTATGCAAATCATAAGGTAAATAAACAGGTATTTCTAGTTGTAACTTTGCAAACTCAGCAAAAGTGACCAAATATATTGGACAAAGATAGACGTGTGAGTATAGGCTTGATTAAAATGAAATGGAAAAAGAAAATAATATTGAAAATATTGACAGTAATATAGTCCCCAGTAAAAATGCAAAGTGTATGGTTGTGCAAAGAGCTTCTGTGATGCAGTACTATTTGAATACATGACAATGTAGCTTGGATGTTTACACAGATACCATTTAAAATGTTTGAATATTGCTAAGACAAAACCAGTATAGGGACACTTTAATGTCATATGCAAGCTACTGCTTTCAACTAAAGAGAAGAGTTTTCAGGATTCTGTAGATAAAATACCTATTGGAATAAGAGGCTATAGAAATAATTTGCCTGTATTACGTGCCTCATAGGAAGTTTAAATCCATAATGTTCAAAGTTTAATGTTGACAATAGGCTATGAGACCTCAGAAGAGGTCATATTTAGCCAGTATTTGAGAAGTGACAGTCAAATGAATAATCTTTCTGAACTATTTATCTATTTGGTTTTTAAACTTTGTTAGATTTTCTGATTGTCACACAAATAATGGTAACCTATTCTGGCACCTTCTTGCTTTACTTTGAAATAGGTCTAATCCACTATTCTTCCTTGCATATTCTATATTTGTAAAAAGTTGTTATTCCTTATCTTGCTTTCCGATATTTATATCTAATGTAACTGGAATGGCTTAATTGTGTAAACATTTAATATTCATATCAAGTCACTACTGAACAATTGAAATGTGTTGAATACAGATTTAAAATGTTCAGTCTGTCTTTACATGTTATCTTATTCCCATCACTTATATATTTTTGACAAATCTTTGAACTTTTTCTAGACCAGTGA